>NC_136807.1:45399080-45591580 GCF_951216825.1 Electrona antarctica
AAAGTAGGTAAGAAAACAGCAGTTGCGATACATAATTTGTATTCTTTGATGGATGGGGCTGGAGTCTGCACGCCCCCCAGGAAATCTCTTCTCTCTCTGATAGTATTTGTCAACCTTATCTGAAAGTGTATGAAGACTCTACTAACATTGGAACTGTGTTTAACCATGATGAAGGACAAAGCAGTGAAGGGATTCTGTTTTAAACGGTGGCCCTTCATACCATATCTGGACATACAGTAAAAGCTATAAGGTATGATTTAGAGTTAACTGGCAATGGAAACTGAAAGATAATAAAATAACTCATGAACACATGTACTACAACAGCAATGACAGGTTTCTCGTCATTACATTAAACATTCGAAAAAATAAACTCCTGAATGCATTATTGATGCACTTTCTTTTCAATCACAATCCTCTCCTGATAGAAATATCTATTTTTATTTTTATTTTTTTCCTGGAAAAGAAAAAGAATACTTTTTTTTTGTAAATGATAAAACATTACAGAAATGGAATTAATATTATTACAGAGTTTTATTTAAAGTCAAAGACGTAGTAGGCCTCGAGGGAGGAGCTTTGGTGTGAGACCATCCTCAGATGTTTTAGAGCTGGATAGTAGCAGAGAACTTTTAAAGGCATGGCAACAGAATTATGCTCAAAAGAACAAAAAAAAAAAAAATTATTTTAAAATAAAAATAATTAACACTGAAATTTCCATCTGGCCGTCGTCTCTTTCCCTATGTTGATGTGTTTGTTTGTTGTTTGTCTGTCGGTCTGTTGTTGTTGTGATGTGGTTCTAATCCCACAATAACACATGAGTGGCAGCTTCCTCTATACAGCCCTGAGGACTGCATCCCCTCCCTCCACACAAAAAAAGCTCTAAAAAGGATTCCTTTCCTCTTATTTTCTCTTTGTGCCCCATTTAATTCACTGTTCAATCACATTGGCTATACTTCCATTGCACTGGAATCATTGATCAGGGAAGAGAGAGGAAAGGAAGCCTTTGGGTTTGTTGGGACAGCGCTCACCGTATGTGTCGACACAGCGTCAATAACATCTCTGCCTGGACCTGACCTCTAACCTCTGTTACTGAACCCTCTGTCTGACCCCCTCTCCCTTGGACTCTCTGCACAGTCATGTGACCCAGGACGTTATTGATTAAACCCTGCACCGCTACTGCTCATTGCTTCAAAGTTTCATGCAAAAGTTATGCCGCTGACTGTTGTCCTACTGGGTCACAGACTGTGTTTGCAGACTCATTACAAATCCCGATAACAAGAAAAGCACTGGATTTAGCCCTTCTTCAAGTTCAACTATAGATTTTTGAATACCAAATGAATTATTGATTTTCGAACGCAATGTCCGTTTCAGTGGTCTCCAAGGGTCTGTGTTATATGCTATTGTTTTTTAAGTACACATTTTGCTGTATAGGCTACTACACAAATGACCACCTGGTCCCTCGAGTAAGGCAACTAACAGCCCATAATAGCATTTACAAAATAATGCAATCCTCTCGTTTTTTTTAGGTGGCCATAGCTGAATGGGTAGAGAGGCTGCCTGGGGATTGGGGAACAACAGAAGGTCTCAGATATGATACCCAGCCCTGCCTATGTGTCAAGGTGTCCATGAGCAAGACACACAGGCCCTATCTTGTGCCACCCCTAAACGCCTTATCCCTAAACTTATTTGCCATTTTTTACTATTCTATTTTGAAAAAACATTTTAAAATTGTTCAACTAGCCGATCTACATCGACACGTTGTGAGCCTGTAGATCGGCTATTTGAACTATTTTAAACCGCTACCATTAGTTAATCCCTCCGTCGCGTCCTGCCAGGGTTTTATCGCGCGTGACACTTACTTTGAAGTCCAAATATCCGTAATCGCATTTTACTATGAAACCATTCCGTGTGTGTTGACGAAGCTGGTGCTTGTTCTCTCGGTCGGTGGTGGAAAAAGTGGACCGCGAGTATCACAGCGCCTGCTACAGGCCGTTGAAAACGCTTGTCTGGGACAAAGCGTCCTCTGCAATGTCGCTTCTGTGAGATAAAGCCGTCTGAAAACAGAGCCGGCAATGTAAGTGGATGCGCGCGCATTTTCAAAATGGCCGCGCCCATTGGGTCAGAAGCATAACAAAGCTAACGGACGGTAGATTTCGATACGATCGTATTAAAACATGCATTAATGAATACATCGCTGTTAAAACGGCTTTTCCGTTTGTGGCAGGCTACAAGATTCTACGTGTTAAAATTCCTATGTTCCTGGCGGGCAAACGATTAAAAGGTTTTCAAAATAGTAAAAAAAAGAAAAAGGCAAATAAGTTAAGCATAAGGGCTCAGGTTAAGATGTGGCGCAAGATATAATAATAATAATAAAAAAAATAATAAAAAAAAAAATAATAATACAACTTTATTTGTATAGCACCTTTCATGACATGAAATGCAGCTCAAAGTGCTTTACAGAGATATAGCCCTTAATTCTTTCAGCACCATTTTGCCGTAGATCTAGGTCAATTGAAGCCTATTTTTTTATACTACGCTTACCGCCATTGCCGTTGATTAATGGCAATTGCGCTATTAAAGTGCATTAGATCGATCAAGCCATAATGCTACTTACGTTAGCATCGGGTAGCTAGCTGTTGCTGTCACAAGACTCGCCTGTATCTCCTATTCCTTGTCCCAGATGGCTTTTTTGGTCAAAACAGCGTTTCTTTGATGGCACAGAGCCGGCGATGTGGAGCCCTCCAGTGCAACGGCATAGACCCATATTGTAAACAACAGTTGAACGGGACCTGTTCAACTTCCTAGGATAATACTACTTCCGGTAATCTGGAAATGTGGCTTTTCAAAATAAGAGCTCGACTGGGAAAAATGCTGGCGTGAATTAGATCCTAATTTTTCAATAAATGCTAGCGGGCTACGTGTTAACCCCTAACTGCTCCCCCTCAAGTGCTCAATGATGACCACCTGAGCGGAAACTGAAATTCTCCTGTGGGACTGATATATGGTCTACTGTACATTATCAATCAGTGCCCTGTAAGAAAGATGAATATATTGGGGGGTTGGGGGGGAGGCACTGCCTCCTCTCTATTAGCCTCGGTCCCAGCCTTACTCATCTACAAAGAGAAAAGCCTGGTCACAACCAAAGGCAGAGACGATATCGGCGGAAGTGTCGGTCCGGAACATCCGACAGATGTATTTCCCCCGGATACAATATTTTTCCGACCAATCGCAACACTTTTATTAACTGATTTGTAAAGCATCAACGTAATTTCCTTGAGCGGTACTTCCGCCAAAATCCCACAACTTCCGCCCCCAAACAATGATAGTGTCTACAGCGTATATGTCTTGCCCAGCATGCTTCTCTATGCAGTCTGGGTTGCTGGTTTGAATCTTGGCATAGCTCTCTCGATCGGCCGGCCATAGCGTAGTGTGAAGAGAGGTTGTCTCACTGGTAAACAAAAGGTCACCGGGTCGGCCTCCACTGTGTCAGTGTTGCTGGGCAAGACACACTTTATCCCAAATTCTCCTCGCTGAGTGCTCACTGCTCATCATGACCACCTGGGAAGCCATCAGTGAAGCCATTAGTGAAGCTGAAACAGAATTTCCCCCACAGGACTACTAAACCCCCCCCCCTACACACGCAGGCACGCACACGCGAGCGCGCACACACACACACACACACACACACACACACACACACACACACACACACACACACACACACACACGTTTAGAAGAAAGCATACATCGGGACATAGAATGCAGGTCTGAAATAACAGCTCTATCGTTATTAATCTCAGCATGAAAAACTCTCAAAGGATATAGGAAAATATCTTTGGTTCATAAGAACATCCATCTCTAGATGAATTACTCCATTACACCACTTTTTTTTTTTCTTTCTTTTTTTCCCTTTTTTTTACAATTTGTTTTACCTGGTGCTAAATTTGCCAATTGCCTAAACTGTAATCCTGGGCGCTACTCTCCCTCTGCCAACCTGGGGAGGGGCCCGAACTGAGCTCATGCTTCCTTCAATGCAACACACACAGCGTAAGTAACAAAAGTAACATCCCCGGTTGCGGTAAAACGTAGGAAAATCCTGATGTGAATTTACGGCAAATGAATTAATCCTGGCGGCCAAAGGGTTAAATAATTCATTTTTTTCGTTTGCACAGTTGAATCTAATTCCACCATTTTTAACACTTGGCAGATTCCTCTTCAGCCCATGGGACTGTATTGCCCCAAAGCTCCCCCAAAGTTTTCTTCACGATACATTTTTTTTAGCTTTTTGTTTAGCTTTTTCCCATGTGAAAAACAAAGGCAGTTCCATCTCAGGAACAGCTTAATTAGTCTCTTAAACTTCTACATCACACTCTAGTCTACAGGACCAACATGGGAGTTTTGAACATGTTGACTGAATGAATGAATAATACCTTTTGTTTTCTCCTAGCTGAGAGGGAAAAGACCCGGCGGGGTGTTTTCCAACAACTGTTCAGTGCAGATAGTGGACATGTTTCAGCCTTCATTGTCACATCTTTATTGTTGCATCAAGATAAGCGAACAGAGAAAGCAAAGGCACCTGCACAGGAAACCTGGGCAGTCAGGGTAATTACACCCTGGTTTCTGCAGTCCTACCTTGGGATTGTCACCAGGCTCTTATGCACACTGCAATTAACCCAACATATGCCCATTACACATTCATCCAAAGGACCGTCACCTTACGTTTAGATATTTTTAACATTGGTGCCGCCGGTGGGATTGGAAACCCTCCGCGCCACTACCAAAATCATACATGGGGAAACTGGCGGCCCGCAGGTTAATAGCCGAGTTCTGATATATTATTGAATTCACCAAACATGCAAACATGGCCACCTTAATGGCGCTTATATTACTTTAATCTAAATTAGTAGTATAACTAAATGCATTTGAAATTAAATACAAAATATACTTTTCAGGATTCCAATTAAAAAAAGAGCAAAAACAAACTCAGGATTCCAATTCAAAAGTATCAAAAATACCTGATCTACAAGCTCAAAACGCGTCTTGAGCTTGTAGATCGGTAGTCTCTCAAGACAGATTGTTGAAAAGAGTGCGCTGTTTTTCCTTTGTTTTGCCAATGCGTAGTGGAAATTGTACCTGTCTCTGGAGAATTAGCAACAGTAATTTAACACAACTTTGTTGAAACAATGTCTTTTGCACGTCTCAGCTTTTGGAAGGTGCGTTGGTGAAATAGAAGATGTGTAGAATAAAATAGAATGACCCGCACACCGTCTACACTTGCACAATAAATTATAATACAAGTTTTGTGCAAGTATAGACTGTGTGCGGGTCATTCTAGTTTATTCCACACTGCATCTTTGTTAAATTACTGGATTCTAAGGCAATACTCACTCAGCCATGTTACAATGAAGAAATACACATACATATACTGTATAATGTATACAGGTTACATCATTACTGTTGTAACATGGCATGGAACTGCTACAGTCCCATTATTTAGACAGATGTCAAACAGTTTAAAAGACTTGTGTTACGACTAGACTCAGAGACAGCAACTTGATTGACCTACCGAGGCTACCGGTATAACTCAAGTAAATTATTTAACAAATAAGAAGAAAAATAAATAACAAAAGCTGATATTATTGCAGACTCGGAGTGTGCGGTGGTGAATGTTAGTGGATGCAATATGATGTATGGGTTTGATAGACAAAAAAACAAGAGATGTGCACAGTGCTGAGAGAGAGAGAGAGAGAGAGAGAGAGAGAGAGAGAGAGATGACTGAGCTTAGAGATTACGGCTCTATTGTTGTCCATGCTAAACCCCTTATCCCTAAACATCTTTGCCTTTTTTTTACTATTTTGAAAAAACTTTTTTGAATAGTTCAACTAGCCGATCTACATCGACACTTTGTGAGCTTGTAGATTGGCTATTGAACTATTCAAAAATGTTTTTAAAAATAGTAAAAAAAAAGGCAAAGAAGTTTAGGGATAAGGGGTTTAGCATGAAAAAAAATAGAGCCTGTGTGCTACTGTATGGGAGGCACCGGCCCCAAGTTAGGCCTATTCCCAGTGACAATTAAGCCAGTGGTTCTCAAAGAGGGTTCCGGGGACCCCTGGGGGTCGTTTAGGGGGTTCCAGGGAGTCCCCAACTGAATTATTTAATAATTACTTAACATTAAAATAGGTTTAACCACTTCTCGTACGGGGGTCCCTGGGACAAACTATTTTCAGGTGGGGATCCGTGGCCAGTCACAAATTAATTTGGGGGTCCTTGACAGGAAAAGGTTTGAGAACCACAGTGCTGACGATCCCTGCCTCCTACGGTATCCGGAGAACTCGCCAGTTTACCAACTCGCCGCGATTTAGTGCATTTTAGTTTTACTTCACCTTCATTTAAATTGCATTGAATTGAGAGAGAGAGAGAGAGAGAGAGAGAGAGAGAGAGAGAGAGAGAGAGAGAGAGAGAGAGAGAGAGAGAGAGAGAGAGAGAGAGAGAGAGAGAGAGAGAGAGAGAGAGAGAGAGAGAGAGAGAGAGAGAGAGAGAGAGAGAGGATAGTTGTTTCGAGTAAACACTAGAGAAAGTAGGAATGCTAAAAGTCTAAACACCAAAGTACCAAAACGATGTAATTCATTAGTAAACATATCCTGAAATGGTAGGTCTACTTATCATTGGTGTTCACATACTCACCTTTTTATCATCACCTATAGCTGACCATTTAATTGCACAAAATAATTAAATCACTTTGGAAATGAACTATAACATCTGTGAGTTTGACATACTACACTGATGAAGACAGCATAACGATGGGAAGAGTTTTCGCCGCTGCGACTTGGTAAACTGGCGAGTTCTCTGGCATCCCCTCCTACCTGCTAATACAGTGGTTTTCAACCCTTTTCATATCTGGGCCCATTCTTTATTCTGCATTTGAGCCACAGACCTCCATTTGATGTGGTACCATTAGGTTGATCAAAAATAACAATTCTTCTTTTACATTCTCTCTAATTGTGTAGACTTCTTGTAAGTGCAGATGTTTAACAATATTTTAACTCTTCAGAGTGTAAAATGAAACCAAATGGACCCGTATGGCAGATGTTTAAGAATAATTGAACTCTTCAGAATGTAAAATGAAACCATTTGATTTCATCTTACACTCTCAAGAGTTAATTAAAGATCTAATAAGGGTCCATTTGGTTGCCAACTCTCCATCATTTTAGCTTGGGACGTGGAATCCCTTCAAGGACCACTGGTGGTCCCCGGACCACTGGTTGAGAACCACTGTGCTAATAGACAGAACAGAACAGGAAAGCAAACAAGAACAAACACACTGTGTGTTTGTGCAGGTGAGATCTGAGGGCATGTCACAACTCCGTAAATGGGAAGTGTGTTTGATAGAAGGGGCAAGTGTTTTTGTAGCATCTTCGTGTTAGCAATTAGAGTTAGCAGTTGATTTGTTCTGTCATTACTAGTCCCGCTATTATTGAGGAACAGAGGGACCAGGCAGCTCACTCAGGTGGGGCTACATCACTTTAGATTTTGTGTTATTTCATTTTGAATTCATTTTACTTTCCTACAATATTCTTTCTAAACCAGTGACTGTGATGCTAAACCTTTGGGCATGATGGTATTGCAAGTGGGACCCCAACTAATTGGCAAAACATTATTTGAATGATAATATAACATTAATATTATAACAACTTTGAAAAATGAGTTTTCATTGTTGTAGCCTACCGATAAATATAGGATCTTAATGTTGGTTCCATTGATCCAAGCCAGAACACGAATAAACATGGACTGAAAATACACGCGGCCGACCCAATCTGTCCACTTAAATGGTCAGATGGGTGGGCCACAAACACATTCAAGATTTCCAAGTGGGCCCTGATGCTAAACCACTTTCTTGTTTTTGTACTAATCCGCCGCCTCTTCCGCCCCACACAACTTCCCTTACACGTGTATCCTCCCCTTGCTCCGCCCCCACCCAGACTCAGACAGTCTCTCCAGCCCCACCCGCCACAGTCTCAGCCTATCGGACGGATCAGAGGACCAACTGGACCGCCTCCAGCAGGTGGAGTTAGCTAGGACCACGCCCATGTCCCACTGGAGGGCGGGCACTGTGCAGGCCTGGCTGGAGGTCGTCATGGCCATGCCCATGTACATTCGCACCTGCTCTGAGAATGTCAAGAGTGGAAAGGTAAATGACGTCAAAAACCAATATGGCATAGGTCACTGTTTCCCATACAGTGGGTCGGTACTTTATTTTTTGTTTCCTACACTTTGTTTTCAATTATTTCAAAACATTTTCAAAAAACATTAGGCCTACCAAAAGTCAGTCTTCAGTAATTTCATGAAGAAATTAAAAAAAATCTAAGAAACAAATGTTTGAAAATAGCCGATCTACAAGCTCACAACGTAGTGCGAAGCAACGCGTTGTGAGCTTGTAGATCTGCTATTTTTTGGGGGGCAAACATCTAATTTCTCTTTTGGGTCACGGGCTAAAAAGTTTGGGAACCACTGGCTTAGGTTCTCAAAGTCTGTTTCGGGGGGACCTCCAGGGGGACCGTAAAAATATTAAATTAATTAAATCAAAATTTGCTGTTAAAATGAACACTGGTGTAAGTTGACTGGGAAGGTTGGAACAGTTGTTTTTGTTGGTGTTCCCACTGTGCAGGTGTTGTTGGGTCTGACAGACGAGGATCTGGAGCTGGGTTTAGGGGTGAGCAGCTCCATGCACAGGAGGAAGCTACGCCTGGCCATCGAGGACTACCGAGACGCAGAGAAAGGCCGAGGGTGAGGGGGAGGGAGGGAAAGACACTTATTATAAAGCACTTCAGATATAGTTGACCGGGGTCCCCCAGGGCTCTGTACTAGGCCCTAGTCTACAGTACACCAGTGGTTCTCAACCTTTTCTGGATCAGGGCACAAAAGCTGGGAAGTGGTCAGATTATTTGAATGGTCAATCAATCGATTGTGTTCCACCATGGATCAGTAGAACCAATGAAGTATAGTACTATCACCTTTTAAATATGTAATGTTTGTTACATTTACCGTTTAGATTGGCGTCCAAAGACTAAGTGGTTTGGTCTTACAGTTACAGAACCCAGAACACTTCACCATTTATTTATTTATTCTTTCTTTCTTTCTTTCTTTATTTGGGTGGGGCACATACTATTGAGGCCCACCAGTTGTGACCCGGCCGGCCGGCCCACAGGTTGAGAACCACTACACATGAGTGAAGTGACATTAGCCTACTTTTAGAGTTTTGATTGATTGATTGAAATATTTATTAACAGTTTGCAGAATTACAGTACATTTCAAGCACAAACTCAATACAAAGACTGTTAACTGTGAGTAGACAACCCAATTAAGCATTACACTTGTTTACAAGAGGGTCCACCTTGTTCAATTCATCAAAACATTTAGAGATGTACAAATAGACACTTCTATATATAGTCAAAGAACAGAACAGGAATTCATCAGGAGTAACCTACTTTTACTTTTGGTAAAGTATAGTCTACATTTTGATGCCAATGCTTTTCTACTTTTACTCAAGTACATTTTGAATTCCTTACTTGTAACAGAGTATTTATACTTTTACCTGTTACCTGTTACCTATCCACTTCATACTTTTACTTAGGTAAAAAGATTGAGTACTTTTTCCACCACTGCGAAATGACAAGTATTATCATACTGAAGCTCAGTGGAGTGGGCGGGGTCTATGCTGGGTTAGGGACAAAGGGCGTTACCAGAAAAGACACAAGTGATTGTGTTCAGCCAATAAATGAAGCTCAGCCGACTACTTGCTTTTTCCCCATGATGCAAAGCGCTAAAGAAACTAATTTTGTTTAAACCATAGAGTATATAAATGTAGGTTTAAACCTGTTATTGTATATCGCGTTTCGTTGTAGTATTTAAACGCAGAATTCGATGTATTTACTCTCAGTAGAGTGCATGTCGTTCTTTTTTTCTTTCGTAGAACGTGACAGTAGGTGCTATGTCAATACATGGCTCGGGTTCCAGTTGCGCTTCTCTGTAGTACACTCTAGTTTCTCTTCAGAGCGCATAAATCTTTCGCCTTTTACTAAAGATTTCCGTGGAGAGGAACATTATGAGTATCAACTAATTTTTTGATGCTCTGCCTCTTGCCGGGCGGGGCTTCCTCATTTGTAAAATAAAAATAATGTTGTGTAGGCTAAAAACGTAAAGTGGTCAAACATTTAGTCAAACCATAAGAAAGAGCAAAAGCAAAACAAACAACCCATCTGCTATTTTCGCCATATTCTATTCTGTGTGGAACAGAGTAAAACAAAAACAATGTCATGCGTCAATTTGGGCGGGGGTCCCTGTTCAATAGAGGGTATGCGCGTGACATCATTGAGTGGCAAAAATCTACTTTCTGGCCTTGACACAAGTTGACAGCCCATGCATTCAAACAGAAAAAGTCCTATCTAATTGCATTCAATGACTTTAAACAATGTTAAACTCACTTTGCCTGTCGCTTTGCCACTCGATTTGCCATTCAATTTATGCATGCGCATAGTTACCCTTCATGATTATTTTGGGTCACGGTCTGAAAGGGTTGAGATCCGCGGCCATATACATATAACATGGTGGTGGTCTGAGAGCGCCCTCTCCTGGCCATAGGTTACAATAGTAGCATACATTTGGGTCAAATTAAATACATGCACTTGTCATGAATTGCTCTATACAGAAGAGCATAAAGTGCTCTTGAATCTCGTTGCTGTCGGGTGGAAACTGTGTCGCGCTGCGACACATTCTGAGCTTTTAGATCTGCTATCTTTTTAGTGTACAGTAATGTAGGCTATCCAAATGATGTCCATTTGGTTACACGTGTACCCAGAGTTAACTGAACAGCGAGGGGAATGTGAATCCCTACTCCCCTTCAAAACCGCTCTCAAAGAGCACTTACAGGTAACAGGTGGCTGCAATTCGAAACTGGCCCCAGTAAAAAGTCAAAGTTCCCCCCTTTACTGTACATATTATTTATTTTTGATTTATAACCGTTTATATAATGTTTTTGCATAGTAGGCTACTCTATATTTGTATGTCATTAAATGTTCAGATGAATTGAATATGAAGGACCCCAATGGAAACAAGCCACAGTGCTTTCTTGGCTTAAATCGTTTTAGCAGATTTAACTGTACTTTCCTGTGCATTTCTTTTAGTATTCAATCAATAAAAGTAATTGTGCGATGACTAAAACGTTAAATCAGTGGTTTTCAACCATTTTGATACCAGGGCCCACTATTTATTCAGTATTTGAGCCACGGACCACCATTTGATGACATTTAGCCTCTCAATTTTGTCTTTGTCCACAATTCCATGCTGTATTTAGGAGAGATAACAGGCAAACGTTGACCAAAATAACAATTCTTCTTCATTCTCTAATTGTGTAGACTTCTTGTAAATTAAGTATTTCAGATTAAATTCAGATATTTAACAATAATGTAACTCTTGAGAGCGTAAAATGAAACCAAATGCTATTTGGTTTCATTTTACGCTCTCAAGAGTTAAAGATCTATAAGGGTCCACTTGGTTACCAACTCTCCATCATTTAGCTGGGGGACCACCTGGAACCCTCTCAAGGACCACTGGTGGTCCCCGGACCACTGGTTGAGAAGCACTGTGTTAAATCATTCAGTCCGGTGTCTCTGTCTGCAGTCTGTCCAAGGCGTCGGACATGGACCACCACTGGGTGGCCAAGGCGTGGCTCAGCGACGTGGGCCTGCCTCAGTACTCGCAGGCCTTCCACACGCACCTGGTGGACGGACGCATGCTGAACTCGCTGACCCGCCGCGACCTGGAGCGTCACCTCAACGTCACCAAGAAGTTCCACCAGGCCAGCCTGCTGCTCGGCATCGAGCTGCTGCACTCGCTCAGCTTCGACAAGGAGGTACGCACGCTTTCAGTCGTCACTCCTTTTCTTCTGTTCGAGGAGGACCCCCTCGCCCCTCGTTTGATAGCCCTATGCATTATTAGGCCAGTGATTCTCAAACTTGTTCTTGTTAATAATAATCATGTATTTGGCTGCGGACCCTCATTTAAAAGGTTTTTGTGTAAAAATGTATCTCAGTCAGGACAACTCATGAATGGATGAAATATATATTTATTGAATATAAAATGAGCAATATATTTATTATGGTTTGGCGATGAATTGGATCTGCTTTTTAGGTACTCTGTCTCTGATCAAACACATCAGTCCCAACCATAGGGACTCCGAATCCCCCGTACCTAAACAGCAGATCCAAAATGACAGGTGGTACAGTAGCTGGGATGGAGGAGGGTGAGCAGCTAAAGTTTAAGCAGACAGCAGCACCAGTGTGCAGCAACAAGGATGAGCAGTGCAAACTTCCAATTTAAATAGCCGGTATGAAGATGGAATGAGTGTGTGATTGGATGAAGTGAATCATGAGAATGAGAATGTGATGCTGAGGCGGCCCAGTGAACGGCCGGCAGCAACTGCACTGAGTTTCCTGACTGAACTTGCTTTGCGCATGTCTGTGAAAGGCGCAACGCTCATATAAGGTTGGACCCCAAGACTGTGTGTGTGTGTGTGCGTGTGTGTGTGTGTGTGTGTGTGTGTGTGTGTGTGTGTGTGTGTGTGTGTGTGTGTGTGTGTGTGTGTGTGTGTGTGTGTGTGTGTGTGTGTGTGTGTGTGTGTGTGTGTGTGTGTGTGTGTGTGTGTGTGTGTGTGTGTACTGTATAGGACTGGCGTGTACACATGCCTACGTAACAACAGTGTGTGTTTCCTCTAGGCTCTGCAGGCTCGCAGGACGCAGTGTGAGCACCAGCATGTTGACCCACTGGTGTGGACCTCTCACCGCGTCATCAGATGGGTCAGAGACATTGACCTCAAGGTGAGGAAAACCACACCAACGACATCTCATTATTATGCTGCTCTGAGCACTCGTCAAGCATGTTTGAGAACCAAAGCACCAGGATTGCATTCCATTGTGATATTACAACATCCTTGATCCACAACAGAAGAATTTTAGCAGCAAACATTGATGTCTGTGTTTCTGTTATAGCGCCAATACAAATAATCTCTAAACCTGTATGAGAGTAATTACGTCTTGTCCCTCCACCCCACCTGTCTAGGAGTTTGCCGACGGTCTCCAGAACAGTGGTGTTCATGGGGCTGTCATGGTTCTGGACCCCTCCTTTAACACCGACGCCATGGCGGTAGCACTGGGAATACCCAACAGCAAGCACATGATTCGCCGGCACCTCATCGAGGAGATGAAAAGTCTGATTGGCCCTGCCAGGTGAGAAATGAAAGAGGGGGAAGAGAGACAGAGAGAGAGAGACAGAGAGAGACAGAGAGACAGACTGAGAGAGTCACAGACAAAAAGAGACAAGGAGAAAGAAGAGTGTGATTCTTGAGGGTGAGAAAGTCACACATATGTCTAAATTTAACAGTGAGAGAAAGAGATCTGTAAAGGGTGCATTGTGCATTTTTACAATGGTGATATTAAGCCATTGAGTGGGACTGGGAGCAGATCATGTGATCCTGTCATGGGATAATGTCCATGTCCTTGACTCTGCAGCTGACTTCAATGGTAACTTTAACTTACATTTTTTTTTAAACAATATATTTATTGACATTCTTTTTCATTTATAAAAAACATTACAGTTATAGCTCTTTTGTTAAATAAAATGCCCAGAAAAAACAAACATAACAGATACAATACAAATACAATACAACAATACAATACAATACAATACAATACAATACAATACAATACAATACAATACAATACAATACAATACAATACAATACAATACAATACAATACAATACAACACAATACAAATACAATGACAACAAATAAATAAAAAATACAATCATAACAAACAACTCAACAATAAAAAACAAAAACAAATAAAAACAGATATGGTCCCCATTTTCCTCCCCACATTACTGTGGATTATCTAATACCGGTCCTAATGGATTGCTGTTCATAAAATGCATGAACTGTCCCCATATTTCTTGAAAGTCATCAGATTTCCCTTTAATGGCTAAAGTCAATTTTTCTAGTGCAAGACAATTTGACAATTCTTTGTACCATTGCTTGATGTCTGGTTTGTCTGGGTTTTTCCAAAAGAGTGCAATTGTATGTTTAGCCTGTAGAAGAGAATAAGTAATCATACTCTTCTTTTTACTATTAATTCTTAAATTATTAGGAAATATACCCAAGATACACAGTTGTGGACAAATAGGAATATCCTCTGAGATTATCTGAGATAATATACCAAGTACTTCTTTCCAAAACTTCATGATCTCTGGGCATTGCCATAAACAGTGAAATAATGTACCCTTCTCCACGTTGCACTTTACACATTGGTCTGGTATATTAGGATCAAAACGATTGAGTAGAGAAGGAGTAATATACGTTCGCATCAACCATTTGTATTGTAGTAACTTGTATCTGGTATTGATCGTCTGTGTTTGGGCTTTGTAGCAAGCCCTCTCCCAATGTTCAACACTTATTTCTACATTTAGATCGTTACACCAGGCCAATCTTCTACCCTCAGAGGATTCCCCAGACAACCTCACAAACATATCATAAACCAGAGATACTTGACCACGACCATCAGAATAACTTACAATAATCTTTTCTAAGACTGATAGAGATGGCAGCTGGATTGAGTTATCTTGGGTACTTGAAATAAAACTTCTTATCTGTAGGTACTTAAAAAAATGATTTGATGGAATATCATATTTTCTGCGAAGTCCTTCAAAAGACATCAGTACATCCTTTTCATACAGATCAGAGATCTTGGCAATCCCCTTATCTGCCCATGATTTAAATCCCCCATCCTGACTCCCAGGTTTAAAGTTCTGGTTACCCCACAAAGGAGAAAAACGTGAAAGTTTAGTATCTGAACCAAGGTACTTTTGTGCTTTAAACCAGACTTCAATCGTGTTCTTAACAAAGGGGTTCTTTGTCTTTTTTTGTAATTTTTTAAGGGAGTATAAATAAAGGTTCAAAGGCAGGGAAGATGTTGTGTTACGCTCTATTTGCACCCAAGATATGCATGTTCTATCAGTAAACCAGAACATTGCTGCTCTTATCTGAGCTGCCATATAATACCAGTAGAGATTGGGAAGTTTTAACCCCCCTCTCTCATATGGCAAGAAGAGTAGTGAAATCGTAATCTGGATTTCTTTTCTTTCCAAATAAAGTTAGTAAAGACTTTTTTCATATTAGCAAAAAACGAGGGAGGTGGTTGTAGGGGTAGTGACTGGAATAAATACAAGAATTTGGGTAAAATATTCATTTAAATTATGTTAATGCGGCCAATCAATGATAAGGGAAGTAGTGTCCATCTGTTAATTGATTCTGTAACAACTTTAACTTAACTTAATTTACATTCTGCAGAGAAAAATGGCAACAATACGTATAGCACAGGATATGTAGGCCTACAGGATAAATATTTGCATGCGTCTTTATTCTTTCATGGAGAACCCTCCTGGGTGAGACAATTAGACCCCACCGTGCACATGAAACATAACTTTTTCTTTCTACAATATGTGACATTACTGTGGTCTTTGTTTTGTTCTAAATACCATATGAAACCCAATTGTCCACCCTCCCATCCACAGGGCTAATGCCAAGCAGGACTATGAAAGGGTAGGTCTGGGCACACCACCGACACTGCTACGACAGAGCTCTTTGGGAAGACCCCCGAACTCTACTGGCCGACACACAGATGATGAAGCCTCTCTGAGAAGGAGGGCTGTCAAGGTGGGCAACAGTGATAACCTTAAAGAACCACTTCACCACTTTTCAACCTATCTTCATATAATAGGTCCTCACTAATAATCGTGAAAAAATGGCGCAATTTTTTCGATGGGGAATACAAGCTAATAAAACTGCAGGCTTTCTAGTCCTGAAAAGTTGCAATGCGAAAATGGAAGCCATCGTTCTCACGATAATAAAAATCTAAATATTTTTGTAAAAGAATCTCGTTTAAAAAGAAATCTGCCTCATGATGATGTCACTGGAAGACGGTTTCTAAACTGCCCACAGCCGTCCTATGAGACACAGACTGAGTAGAAAAAAATCATGACATTTTTTCATGATTATTAGTGAGGACCTATTATATGAAGATAGGTTGAAAAGTGGTGAAGTGGTCCTTTAAAGAGCCAAAGAATGTTTGTAGGCTTTGTTCTGGTATTGTTGGTGGTGATGGTGTATGTACTGTACAGTACAAAACAGGATACTTGAGGCATTCAGCTTAATCTAGGTCGGAGGTCAAAAGTCAGGTCAAAGGTCAAACTTTTGCCCAGGCGGTGGCGTAACCGTCTGGGCACCCGACTGGTAATCCAGTCGCAGTGTGCCGCGGGTTCGACTCCCGAGCCCGACACGGCCTTTACTGCATGTCTTCCCCCATCTCTCTCCCGTTTCCTGTCAGCCTACTGTCTGTCCCTTCAAAAAACAATAAAAGGCGTAATGCTTTGCTGCACATTTTACTTAATAATTATTGTAGTCTGTATATTAATAGGCCTAAGGAGACAAAAAGGGTCCAAAGGGTCCTTTTTACAGAGAAACTTACAAGTGCAAGATTGGTCTTGTGAGTCTGAGTGTTGACTGTATTTGAGTCCAAAATGAGTGTACTGTAACTTCTCTTTCACATACTATAGCCTCCTGTAGGGTTCAGCCCCAAAGGCAGAAGTTCGCGGGACCTGAGTTGCCATGGTAGCTACAGTTCCCTACCCCGGGAGGTTCGAGAGGAGGCTCCGGCCAGTACAGAAGGAAGTCCGATCCGTGGCTACACCAGTATTGAGGTCACTAATGTGTAAAGTTACGAGAATGGGACAAACCTCTGACATCGGCTTCATGGCAGGGAAACCCCACTGTTACATCATGGACATTTGATGCCCATGGACACACAGGATGTTTATTTTTCTAAAAGCTGAAACGCCAGACAGAATGCACTTTTTATGGGAAATGGTTTGGATTATTTCCTTTTTAATGTTTTTTGGTCTAATAAAAACGTACAATTCATCAGGGAGCAAATGGTATGTGGGGCAGCCGTGGCTTAGTACTGTGGTAGAGAGGCTGTGTGGTCATCAGAAGGTATTGGATCGCCCCCAGCTCGCCCAGCAGTGTTGGAAAGTAACTAAAGTAACGTATTACTTAAAGTTTCCATTAACTAGTAATATAACTAATTACTTTAATGAATTACTAATTAATTTGAACAATAATATTACTAATATGTTACTACTTTCCAAAAGTAACTTGTTACTATTGTCTTGTTTACTATTTTCTCAAGCCTTGGTGGTTTGAGTGTTTATTAATGGTAGACTGGGTTGGGATGGAGGTGCTTTGCAGGCTGCTGATCTGCTCTAGACTCTAGAGCGGATACGGAAACGATGCACACTGTGAATTATCGGATGCAGAAGGACGGGTCCAAAACCGTCCAGAAACAACCTGGCTAGTGTGACACTTTTGGGGACAAAAGAATACTGGGGGCTAGAAAAAAAGTAAAGTAATAAGTAAGTAGTTACTTTTGGCAGAGAGTAATATGTAAAGTAATAATATTAGTTATTTTAAGTAACTGTAATAGGTAATATATTACAGTTTTTGAGTAACTTTTCCAACACTGTCGCTATACACTATGTGTCAAAGTGTCTCTGAGGAAGACACTTTAGTCCCTAACAGCTCCCTCCCAAGTGCTCATTTTGACCATCTGAGCAGCCATCAGCTGTGTGTTCCCCCACGAGATTAATAAAGGTCTACCTTTTATTTGACTATTTGAAGGACACCCATTTTTACCGATAAGACTCGAGAGATGGAGGAACGGTGGAGTTAAATGTATTTTCTTTTATGTATTTTTTCTTTTTTTATGATGGGTCTTTGTAAACCAGCAAGTGACTCTCAGTGGTTCTTAATAATATCAGTCTGTTTCTCTGAGGAAACGTAAAAGACTAGCACAGACTGAGTGTATGTACAGGGTACTTGATGATTCAGCTTCGACTAACAGGACAAAAGAATATACACAAAAAAATAGTTTTATAACCTGTTTCATGTAGTACTTTTTAAATAACTGCTGTATGTGATGCCTTGTGATCCTTGTCGAGGACGTTGGAGACAAACAAAAAACTTGAACTAAAACTTTAATAATTTAGTGTACGTTTGATAGTCATTTTTCAGCTTGCACATTTAACACTGTTGTGTCTAAACAAAGTTTGCACCCTCTTCTAACATTTGATAATGTATCATAAATATGACAAATATTGTCTGAATATCGATAAATGATGCCATCAAAGATCACAGCAAAGTTGTGCTTCTCCCGTAGAAGCTCAAAGACAAACAAAAGATGATCGAGAGCAGAAAAGCAAATATGCAATAGATCGTGATCCTCAGAGAGTGAAATAAAGATGACATCTCAACTGTTTCCTGTCGCACGTGTCTTTATGAGTTTGTGTGTGTGTGTGTGTGTGTGTGTGTGTGTGTGTGTGTGTGTGTGTGTGTGTGTGTGTGTGTGTGTACAAGTGCTTCTTTGTCTTCCCAGTTGTCTACACATTCCCACTTCCCACATATTATTGGTTAGTGATCTAATAATAACAAGGAAAATAGCTGAGTCTTTGCAGCCGGCATCTATGTCAAACTAAACTGGAGAGTGGGATAGTTCTGGCTCCCTGCTGTCTCCCTTGATAACACAAGAGGAGAGAAAGGGGGACCACATACAAGAATGGACAATCATGGCAAAGGGAATCACTACTAGACTGTGTGGCTGCTCCACACCACGATGATTTCACAACATGTCATTGAGTCATCAGCTCTCCTATAGTATCAATCATTGTACAGCTCCCATCTGGGATACTTCGGCTCTGGACCAAGTTTACACCTCCACCGCAATAATGTAAAACGTCCTGCTCTCGTTAATGGTGTCTTCATCATCTGCGTGCATGACACTTCCCAGAGAGATATAGCTGATAGCTGTGTCTGTGCTGTGTCCAGGAGACAGCTTTCCAGATGTCTTTCAAGGTCATTCTAATTGTAAAATAGGTGGTTGCATGTGACATATTGTAGCTCCCATGTCACAGGTCCAATCCAGGACATCAGAATGATGTGGTCAGTGAGTGCACTAATTGGATAGGTTGAGCCTGGACCATCAGAGCACCAAAATGTCCAAATATATTGTTGTGCGCCAGTCCCACCTTTCTATAAT
Source organism: Electrona antarctica (assembly GCF_951216825.1). Classification (NCBI taxonomy): domain Eukaryota; kingdom Metazoa; phylum Chordata; class Actinopteri; order Myctophiformes; family Myctophidae; genus Electrona; species Electrona antarctica. The sequence continues at coordinate 45,418,274 of NC_136807.1, forward strand.
GGCTTAACTCATTGATCATATGATGGACTTTAGGACTCAAGGTCAAGGGTATGAAATATATTACTGATAAACTAAGGTAGGGTGGTGTAGGTGTGTTGGAAAAAGTCCCACAAAAACTAAACTGGTCATTATCTTGACTGGGGTTGGTTCAGTTCAGTGGACTAATAAATATGTGGCATCATAATCCGTTGTGTCATAGGCTGCACGCTAAAGAGAACAGTGACTGACTAATGGTATGTGAGTTTTGTGTTGTAACAGTGTCACTCCCTGTCTGTCATTTACTGAAAATGTTTCCTTTCCTTCCTCAGGTACTTCCTGAAGAAGTACCTGGGGTTTGCCGTTCATACCTCATGCTCCCTCTGCCGTATCTTTGTTCAGTGTACTATGTTATAGTAAAAAAAACTAAAACAACTTTTACCCTCTTGGCTCTTTGTCTTCCATTTATTGTGCTTTAAGGAGTATTATATGAAAACTATAGTATATGGATCTAACCCTTGGATTCCTAAAGATTGCAATTGCTTGTCGGTGATCTAGCAGGGTTATTGTTTTGATGCACATACAATATATGCTAAGGAGGACCATTACTTAAATGCCCCCAAATTGTATACAGCTTATGTTGTTATAGTCAAGCATTATCATTGCAATTTTTTTTTATTAATTTCAAAATAAGTATTCCAAGGCACTTTAGCAGGTAGCTAACACAGTTATTTATAAACACAGAAACCCGGTCTAGAAACCACGGTCTGCACAGGCCTTCATTAGGGTGTGTATGTGTTTTGTAAGGCAATGTGAAATGATGGTAATCTAAATTCCACTTCACTGTTTTCTGATTGCTGAGGTAACATTTGATTTGAATACAGACTAAAAATCATTTTTGTTTCAAATCTTTACACTTTACACTTATACTGTACTTTACAATAGAATTGCCTTGAAAAACATCTGGGAAGCCGTCTCCTGTCTCCTGTCTCCTATCTCCTATCTCCTTGTGGCAGCGGTGGCCGAACGGATTGCGGAGCGGTCTTGATGATACCGGAAGGTCGCCAGTTCGAATCAGCGGTCCGACACGTTAAAATCACCACCGCTGAAGTGCCCTTGAGCAAGGCATTGAACCACTACCATGAAATGTTCTATGAGCAGGGCCTGGCTGGAAACAAGTTCTTGAGCTTAGCCCAGATACCCTTGGTAAATATAGTAACTTTGCTTTGCTTCCTGTCCAGACACAGCTATCAGCTATATCTCTCTGGGATGTGTGTCATGCACGCAGATGATGAAGACACCATTAACGAGAGCAGGACGTTTTACATTATTGTGGAGAGCTGATGACTCAATGACATGTTGTGAAATCATCGTGGTGCGGAGCAGCCACACAGTCTAGTAGTGATTCCCTTTGCCATTATTGTCTATTCTTGTACGTGGGTCCCCTGTTCTGTTCTTTCTCCCCTCCTGTTGTGTAGTCCAGGGGTTCTCAACCCGTGGGTGGCGACCCCTCGGGGGGTCGCCAAATTATTTTAGGGGGTCCCCAAATTATTTTCAAAAAAAAGAAAAAAAATATTTTCACGATTTTTCAAAAATAGCAGACCTACAAGCTCGTAGTGCGCCACTCGGTGGCGCGCTATGAGCTTGTAGATCTGCTATTTTTCAATAGCTAAATTATAACAATGCTTAAAACACCAAAAGGGGTTCCCGCCCCAAAATGGTTTATGGTTATTGTAGCAGTCAATTTATATTGGGGGTCGGGAGGGGGGGGGGGGGGGGGGGGGGGCGGGGGTCCCGAGACATTGCCAAAGCATTTCCAAAAACGTTGAGAACCCCTGGTGTAGTCAAGGGAGAGTGGGAGACAGCAGGGAGCCAGAACTATCCCACTCTCCAGTTTAGTTTGACATAGATACTGCCAGTGGCTGCAAAGACTCAGCTATGTTCCTTGTTATTATATATTAGATCACTGACCAATAATCTGTGGGAAAGTATAAACAAAGAAGCGGCAGACTTGGATAACTTCGTGAAACAAGTTAAATAAACAACAGTAGAATTTCCCATTGGCACATAAACAGCATTGTGGTTCTAGTCATTTGTATGAACTCACTGTTGCAACGGTAGGCCTACTGTAGTACCTGCAAAACAACTTTATTAATACCACCAGGGGAATTGTGGTGTAACGATCGTAGGAAGAGAAACTCCCAGTACTCTAATCTGCACACAATAGACCTTCCAGGTCAACATAACATCCAGTGGCATGATTCAGTCATTAGGCTATATATCAATGGGGGTTCCAAGCTAATAGAAACTACAGCCTTTACTCCATGCTGAAATAGAAGCCATTGTTCTTGCATTAATAATTACAAAAGAAAATCCTGTTTGAACATCTACCGATGATACGTTCATTAAGTCCCAGGTGCATCCATGTTTGTATGTATTTTGTTTTAGTTATTCTATTTATAGTGACTCATAGGAATAGACTACGTGACAACCAGGAATAGTCTGGTGACCACCGGAGAGACGGGTGGCAGCCGGAAAGTAGACAGCACCCGGGAGCAGTATGGGTTGGCGCCCCAGCCTGTGTCTTCCGTGAGGAAGAAGCCCAACAAACCCTCGGTGAGGCCTTTAGGAGGGCCATTCAATTGTATGTATTTTGTTTTAGTTTTTAGTTTTTATTACGCAGATTATATTCAAAGTCCTCTGAGACCAAATAGACAGAAATATGAGCAAGAGAACCAATTATATGAAGATAGGTTGAAAATTGGTGAATTGTCTTTAATACTATCTCTCATAATAATTGTTGATAAGTGATATTTAATCCACTGTTCTTTAAACCCCCAACACAACACAACACAACACAACACAACACAACACAACACAACACAACACAGCCAAAATAGTAGGCTACTGTAGTAGACCTACTGTTAAAAATATCTGTACAAGCACTGTGAGAAATGTGCTATATAAATCTAAGTTTATTAATTAAAATAGGATCGAGATTTACAGATTTACAGAACTCCATCACAGTCTAGCTCTAACAAGTCTTTTGCACATGGGAGAAAGACTGAAAGACTATGTTGCTTTAAAGGGACTCATGATTCTGACTGTGACATGATACTATTTCCCATGATTCTGACCTAGCTACTGTATTAGCATTGTCATGTTTTTTTTTGTTATAAATCTTTTCTATTAATGTTGGATTCATGTGAATGCTCTGATGAAGCCCATAACTGAAACTCGTTTTGTTGGTGTGTCAATAAAAAAATGGAAATGTGAGTACTTTGTCCTCCATTTATTTGATGATATGCATGCAATCAAGAAAATATATTATCTTTTCCATGTACAGCCTAGGCTTTGTAATAATCCAGGTCAGCCCTTTTTAGCCTTGTGAGTGTGTAGATCTGCTATTTTGCCAGCCTAGCCTCTTTCTTATTTAAGTTAAGGCTTTGTAATAATCAGGTCTGCTCTTTTTTCCCCTCTACATGTTATGGAAATATATTGTCCATTCTGATGTCTGAAGGTGAATGCATTAAGTACAATTTCATTTTAGAAGAGTATCAAGGGAACATTATGGCTTGGCTTTGGCTTCAGCCGTGCCAATGCAACCCCCCCCCCCCCCCCCCGCCCCATCACCTCAATACGATTCATACACCACCTGTCTAGACAGCACCTATTGTTATCATAATTTCTCGAAATCAACACAACAGAGGTGTCACCTCCTTGGCAAGGGGAAACGAGTCTTGTCCACACAGGTGTCACCCCCATCTCTCCATGAAAGGAGTTCCCTGGATGGAACTACACAAAACAAGTCTGTCCACATAGGTGTCAGTCGGGGGTGACTTGCATATGCAATTCCATTTGCTCTGTATGCGTCTCTCCCGGAAAGGAGTCCCCTGGATGTAGGTACAGAGCAAATGGAATCACATTATATGCATAACTACACCAAAACCTCAGACAAATAGCTGATCTACAAGACAGCTATCTTGACAGCTATTGTCAAAGCTGATCTTTAATATAAATGTGATTAATTACCCAGCACCTATCGCAAGGCACCTGCCAATTGTGTGACCCAAACTTTTGTGTTTCCCTTGACGTCTCTCGCCTTGAGTGGATCGATTTTGAAATCGACCAAAAGAGGAACAAAAAATGTGAAACAGGAAAGTGGAAGGATAGGATCGCTCCCATGCTACTAACTAGGCTATGCAGCCAAACGTGATATTTTTAGACCAACTGCAGATGATGGTGTTTCAGGGCCCATAGAAAACATGTTGTTTATAAACTGTGCTGAATCAAATGTCTGATTCTGTCTCAATAACTGTTTTTTGAGTGGTGCAACCACTCCTATAGACAGCTATGTGTGTGTGTGTGTGTGTGTGTGTGTGTGTGTGTGTGTGTGTGTGTGTGTGTGTGTGTGTGTGTGTGTCTGTGTCCGAGCACGGAAATAGTGTTATAGCGTTTGTTCACCACCAAGTTGCTGTTGCACAGCCTAACACACAGACACACACACAGGCCAGGGAGGAGGGCTTGTACAGTACAGCAGAGGCGTATCTACAATAAGGCGAGGGCAGGCGTCCGCCTGTCCAAATCCATTTCTGGCCTGGCCAAAATCCATACAATGAGAAAAAAGAGGACAAAAACAAGACCTGACAACTATTAAAATGGACACAGGCTGTGCAGGTAGACCACATGACATGGCCCTAAAAATATGCAATTTAAATAAATAATAAACTATTTTTGGCATCTGCCACTTGAATTAAGGTGACTGCACTTGATTGATTGACATCAAAAAGGGCAGCTCAAACCCACATATTTTCAAAAGTGTTTCGCACAAACATCAGTATTACAAAAAAGAAAAATAAGTGCATTTGTCTAATATGTAACTATTTTCAGCAATGGGATAATATATATATTTTTGGTGGGTAGATCTGGTTGAGCTGGTCATTTTGAAAGTAGCTCTCAAGTCTAAAAAGTGTGGGCACCCCTGCGGTAGAGCAACGGCCAATCAACTGCCATTGGAATGTAAATGCATGCCTTTCAGCCTTTGTACCCCACTCGTCTGGCAGGTATATCTCTTTGAAAACCTTTAGTGCTACGATTGAGCGCGGGGAGACGACAATTAACATATCTTGTCTGGCCAAAACGTCTAAAATCAGTTCATCGATCATTCCAGTCCCCCCTCGCCCGGAGAGAAAGACGTCCGTGTGCATCTCTTGAAAAAGTGGAGATAATTGACTAAATACACGTTTTGTACCAGAACTTTCACATGGATAAAAAACTAGAGGACCATATTTCACTCCACGTCTTTGGAATTATTTAATGGGTGAGTACAAACAGAGCATTTATCACATTAAGGCCGCCCAGTTAACGTCCGACATGAAAGTAACCGCGACCGTTCTATGGCTCTGTATGTGAAATACTGTATATACTGTATGTAACAACAGAGCCATTCTAGGGCTAGATTCACCAGGACCCTGGATGGCTTGATTCTAGGATTAGAATAACTGATATAAATATTTGTGTATGCCCTAGAAGAAAATGTGCCCATTCATGATGATGTCCAAGATATTCATCGTCTTGGATAATGATCGATCCTTATCCAAGAAGACGATGAATATCTTGGACATCATCATGAATGGGCACATTTTCTTCTTTAAAGGGTTAACAGGGTGGGTGTATACTGTGACTGTCTGCCGGGTCTGCCCCCTCCTTCCCTCTGATGGGTCACCCGTCGAAGTCGAAAGTTCCTGATTCTACCAATAAAGTGTGAGTGGGTTTTATTAAGAGTTCTTCGCGGTTTGTAGTCTTAAAAGAAGCGAAAGCCTCTCTACTTTGAAGAGACGTGCTGTATTTTCAAAAGGTATCGCTGGGATATTTCGGACACAATGCCACGGTGAGTAAACTGCCCCGCACATCGCGAATGTACCGTTAACAAAAAGTAACACTGTGGATAAAGGAAGAGTGAAACAAGCTCTGGTCCAAGCTAGGTAAAACATGCATTCTTTCTTTAGCGTAGCTGTTCAGTTAATAACTTGTTTAGGGTCTTCTTTGATTTCAGGAACTTAATTATTCGCGGGAACACACGTGAAAACTGTTAACTGTCCTATGATGGCAAATGTCCTATTTACAGACATCAGTAAAGCGCTAAGCGGTTTGTTTTTAAGACTGGGCCTGCCCTGTGTGCAGTCCGGGGGACACTTCCACAATCCCCATCCCCGACCCCCAACACGGAGAAGAGCACACAGGTTATGGTATGAATAAATGCACAGCTGTCCTCCTGTCTGGAATTCAAATGAAGTTTATCTAGGAGTAACCACTCCGTAATCTGGCCATTCTTGCATGTTAAAACGTGTTGGGCAACACATAAATAGTTCTGCGTAGTGCGTATATATAAATTGTATGCAACCTACAATGTAGACATCCCCATATGCTGCTGTAAAAGATTGTACGGACCGGTACTTTGTTTTTAAACGGTTGCCTAAATGGGCTAGTTAGTTATATGTCCAGTTGTCACAGAGGGGGTGGAGTTAGACCAATAAGGGATCATACCACACATTCTTCAGCAAGGTTAGGTATGATGAGAGACGTCTTTCTTCACTGCAGATCTGAAAGGGGTGAATGAATGGTGAACTTTATGTTTCCCATCTGTGGTTTTCTAAAGTCCTCCTATCAGAATCAGATTAATTATTGTCACATCACAGAGCTGTACACTGGTGTAAACAGTGGGTGATCTGGTCAGCCTTGGATCCTATCCTAAAAACAAATCAAAATCAATTAGGCTACATTATTGCTATGGGCACACTATGTTATGTTTGTTAACATATAGTTAACATATCTCTGCTGTCTGGAGGAAACCTCATAACACCAAAATGTTCATTTTTCAGGAAATGAAAAATATACGTTTTGAAGGAAATAAAACCTTATATTTTTTAAATTATGCAATACTGCCTCATCAAAGTTGGTGTTGTGACTTTAGATATTGTCAATTACTTGCATGAGAAGGAGAGAGGTGGTGGAGTTCGCTGTTTTAGCAGACAGTTGAGGGTCCAATGGAGTTAAGATGTTTTGTCCAATGCAGACAAAGGGTGACAAAGGGTGTTCAATAGCACTGATTTATGGAATAAAATCAAAAACCTCAAATGGAGTTATGAGGTTTCCTCCGGACAGCAACGATGCTTGTTTGTTTCTACAGTCATGCTTGTATGATGTTTATCTTGTGACAGAGGAGATGGTGAAATGAGATGCCATGCACAAAGACCAATATGGTAGCTAGTAGCTACACATAGTATGAAGGGGGGAAAAATCACACTTGTGTGATGTTTGTTTTAAGCATGCCCACCCAGGGCGTCACGCTATTATTGATGGTTTTTTTTGGGGGTATGCTGAAAAAAAACAGAAGTTGCTTCTGTGGGCTGTGTCATCGATTCCGATTTCAACCTGTCATGGTGTTTTCTCGGGCCTCCTGGCTTGTTTCTTGTATGAAACAAAATTACTTACAAGATGTATTTATATCGGCCACATGCGTCATAACTGCTATAAAACAAACAAACCAAAAAAAAATCCCATAGATATGGCTGCCATATGACATCATCTTCAAAAGCCATGTATTGGACAGGCTAGCGTCCCTCAAAAAAGTTTCAAGTAAATATCTTTTTCATTCACAATGTCATTGAGAAATACTACACTGCCCACAATCCTAAGGATACGCTCACATCTGTGTCTGCCAGCGCTTAGTAATAATAATAATATACCAACAACACCCACTTACATACAAATTGCTTTACATGTGGTGTAATGGACAGAATGGAATTCTGAAAGAGGATGCTACTACCACTTGTATTTTAAGGTCGGCCATTCTCTTAGGTTAGTTTTGGGTTTGGAGTAGAGATGTTTTAATGAGTTTTGGTAGGGCATTCCACAATTAAAGCTATGAGGCATTGAATAAGAAACGGCTATACCACCTTCTAGAAACTCGGGATTACAATGATACAGTATGACTATGTATGCACAGAGCCCGATAGGCTATACCCAAGTATTCATCATAGATGCATCACAGGCGATTGGTGTCACAGACCACCAAGTCCGAGGTCCACGGCGCCACGCCCTAGTCAGACGCAATTTTATTTACCATAACTCATAACGTCTAGAGTGACATTGAGTAATAGACGGGGTTATCCAAGTCTAGGGCTAAGTGCTGTAATTCTTTTATACCATTTAAAACACGCCCTTCACCTAGGAATTTCCAAGTAGTTACATTGACAACATGGCCTTGGACTCCCATAAATAAACAAGCCTTTGGGGGAGACGGCTAGCTTTTAGAGGCGGGATGAGCAGGGAGTGCCGGAGTAGACTGTATATCAGTTTACAGATCTTGGCATACATTGTTGGGTTATTTCTTTTCTTCAACTGTCAGAAGCTTCAAAACGATAATAAGCATGAAACATCGACACATCTGGTAAGCAGTTGGCACGCAGTATTATCTTATTTTTAACCTATCCTGTACTATTCTACATGGTTTTCTCTCTCTCCCTCTCCACAGTCTTTGACTGGGACTACACCAAAATGCGCTCCAGCGGTGACTCCCCGAACATACTCTATGCCCCGAACGTCGCTAGAAACGAGGGCTCCCGGAACAACAACAACAACAATAGTGACAGCGGAAACTCAGGTTCCCAGTACGCACTATGTGCGCTGGGGGTGGGAGTAGTGGCCCTTGGCATCATTATGATCGTGTGGAGTGTGGCCGACCATACCGCGGGGCCTGGGAACGAAGGCGGCAAGCCTGAAGGAGGTGGAGGTGGTCCTGTCAACCGCATGAAAACCTCCTACGTGGCCTTCGTGTTGGTGGGCTCGGGGGTGGTCATGCTGCTGCTGTCCATGTGTTTGGGTATGAGGAACAAACAGCGGGAGCAGGAGTGGTTGCAGAGTCAGGGAAGACCCGGAGTGGCGGCTGAGGAGCAGGCGGATGTAGAAACGTGAGTTAACTGTCTAATGGCATGTTATTTATGTGAACATTTGGTATCAGTGAGTTAACTGTAACAGCAGCATGTTATGTGGTATCAGTTCTGGTCTATATGTGTCATCTAAAGCTTTGTTTGCATTAGTTAGTTTTCAAACCTTGATAGATGGCATCGTCAGTTTCACATATCGTTGGGTAGAAACCTTTTATCTCCATACTTCTGCTTGTCATGTTTCTAAATAAATAAATCAATCATAAATGAATGCTGTAATCATTTCATCATGCAAGCGTGACGTGTAAAAGTAGCAAAAACAGTTTTGAACATGCAAGATTTTACCACCCAACAGCGACGATATGCATTTGACTTAGAATTGATGAGGAATCGATCTCTTGGTCACTTGGGTCACCGTCATGCGCACTTAAGCCTCTCCAACTGATCCAAAATGCTGCAGCTCGCTTGGTCTTCAACCAGCCTAAATTCTCACGTCTCCCCCCTTCTCCGCTCCCTCCATTGGCTCCCGGTCGCTGCCCGCACAGAATACAAAACTCTGATGCTGGCATTCAAAGCAACCAAAGGTATGGCTCCCCCATATCTTGCAAGTCTGATCGAACCTTACAAACCTTCCCGCGTACTCGGATCAGCCAACGCAGGGAAGCTGGAAGTACCTTCACTTAAAAATGCTGGGACAAAGCTCCACTCCCAAATCCCAAACTCTTCTCCTTTCTGGCTCCAAAAGTATGGAATGCACTTCCCATTACAATCAGAACTGCAGCCTCACTCCCAACCTTCTGCCGTAGTCTGAAAACCCACCTCTTCAGACTCCATCATGGCCCGTAGCACTTGCCCTAGCTCCGACATTTTTATGTAGACTTAGATAGCATTTTATGTAGACATGGCACTATAAAGTATACATGCATAGTTCCATTATATAGATATTCCACTGTTCTTAGCTTACGTATGATAACTACTTTTTATGTATGTGATGATGTATTGCCATGCTTTTTGTTCTTGCTTAATGTAAATCGCTCTGGATTAAGAGCGTCTGCTAAATGCCTAAATTGTAAATTTGGTACTGCCAATATTCATGCGTCTCTACTATATCTCTTTCTATGATCAGTCCTGAGGAACGGGCTCAGCGCTACGCTGTGCCCAGCTATGATGAAGCAGTGGGCACCCAGTACCCAGTTCGACAGAGCAACCCGCACACCTCTGTCCAGCTGCCCTCCTATGACGACCTGGTCAAAGTAGACGGGGTACCGTACGAGACTGAAGGGCCAGAAGGTCAGCAGGCCCCTGCCGTGTCGCAACCCGGCGCTGCCTCAGCTGCTCCATCCGCGTCCAATCGCAGATCTGCGAAAGCAGGCCGCAGCAAACTCCTGCCCCTCAAGATCCGTAGGATTAAATCCGAGAAGACGCACGTTAGGAATGAGGACAGTTCTTCTCAGCCAATATCGGTGATCAATATAGAGCCACTGACTCCACCACCACAGTATGAGGACAAGGTGGTGCCTCTCTGAAGTCTTGCAGAACAAACATGTTTTGTGAGACTTTTGTTTTCCTTTTGGATCTCACTGGATATCTTGGATAACGCCAGCATTGCTGGACGAACATAGCTACTGGATAGTGGATACTCACTAACTGTGTTTGTATGTACAGTACTTGTCTGTTGCAGAAGAAAGCACATTGGATAATAGCAAGAACCAAATCTAGTCATATCCTACTGTATGTCTAAGGGTACATGCCTGTCAGCCTTTGTTGTGTGCTGTCAACATAATGTGCAAAGATGGGTTTATAGTGAGAATATCTGCTTGTGTGTGTGTGTGGATGTAGTGCTGTGCAAATGCATACAGCATGTGTGCGCCAATAGTTCCATGAAGGGACTGATGTATCTGAACCATGAGAGCCCCGGAGAAAAGTTGTGACACACGGCAGACAGCAGATCAGAGATGAGGTTGTTTATTTCACAAGTACACAGCGCAGCAATGCATACATGTTAAATGCTCACGCCAGCCAGAGTGGCCTGACGTGCTCCACACATGGGCTGACGCCCGACTGACAAAGAGTCCCATTTTGATTCACCTTTTAAGCAGTTTACAGAGTGTAGGGTGTCAACAGAAATATGCATACATTTTAGTGACAAGTCCTTTGATCAATCAGTCTGTTCCTTCATGTCAACAAACTCCTTTGTCATACAAACAGCAAATGGCAAGGCCCTCACCACATGGGACCGGGTGTGGAAGACAGTCACAGACACCCTACAGACACCTCCAAATGAAAGTCAAGATGAGCACAGTAGCACACATTACTTAGAATTATGAATTCCAGATTCATCAGGACGAAACCAACATTGTGTGCAGTGTTTCCACCCTGGAAGACTTGGGAGTGATTCACGTATACCCACTGAGTGCATGGTTTGCCAGGTATCTGGAAAGGCTCCTCTGTGTGTGTGTGTGTGTGTGTGTGTGTGTGTGTGTGTGTGTGTGTGTGTGTGTGTGTGTGTGTGTGTGTGTGTGTGTGTGTGTGTGTGTGTGTGTGTGTGTGTGTGTGTGTGTGTGTGTGTGTGTGTGTGTGTGTGTGTGTGTGTGTGTAAGAGTTCCCTGCAACTTGATAATGTAACGGTGATGAAGACTTGGGTGGTCATGTCATGATGAGTTCGAGGACAATAATGGCAATACCCTTATGCTGCTTGTTCAAGACGGTTCATAACCCTAAAGATTGTATTGAATGGCAGTTAAGTCTAAAGCCAAAGTTTAGGACAGAAATGCTGTCGGTTCTGATTTCTTCAACCTGATCACGATGATTGCAACAAAAACATGGTGGAAACGTCTCCTTCGTGGTTGGTGGCATTTCTTTTTAAATATTTTAACACAGAGGATCTGTAATTATTATGTAATGTTTAAGGAAGGTTTCCTACAGGCCTTCATGTTATGTTTTGATCACTTGAAAGCAATTGCTTCCATCGTGAAACCAAAAAGCGCTGTGTCTTGAACGCAGCATTAGTGTTTTAGTTGTCAACAAACTGTAGTGATACATTACGTTACAAAAAGAAAATGTCTTATCAGCAACACGTTGCCGTGCCAGAGTTCGTTCTCCGTGTTTTGGATTGGGTCAACATAGGAAGTTTAAGGGAGCCTGAAGGACGTTGCTAGCAAACAAGGGGGCTCAAGAACAGTGCGAGGCCTTTGCCCTGCAGTAGTGAGAGGGAGCTTGGATGTGAAGGCAGCAGTGTAGTCTGTGCTCTTCTCTCGTGTTAATGCTTTTGTACTGGTGTGAGATGAGCCACAGAAAGACTCTTTGACTGAGCAGCTGGGCTTGAATGAGGAGGGCAACCATTACTCACTCACTCGTCACCGTTCTCTGAACCACACAGGCTGACTCACACAGTACTATGCACTCTGAGTATGCAGAGAATGGACAGAGAGAGAGAAGGGAGACTGCCTTAAGGGCATTCCCAGGAAGTTTTCCTGTAAAACACACAGGGTGCCTGTGTGTCAATCATTCTAAGCTCCTTCCTAGAGCTAAGGTATGTAGGAACCAACAGTTGAAGGCAGAGTAAAATGAGTACCTTGATAGGAATGATTACCGTTTCTCCCAACATTGTCAGTTTGAACAAGTATGGTTCCCCTTTAGTTGTGTGGCACAACAAGCAGTGTTTTTATTTCTCAATATGCCACATGAATATGTCAAACTCGAAGGCAAACATTGCTTTATATCAAGTTGAATGCCATTGCCACATTGTTTGTTCATACTTCAACATGTTCAGTAGTACTGGGAGCATAGGCAATCATGTATCTATGTCCCGTAGTTAAAAGTACATTTGTATTTTAAAGTTTTAATCTAATCAACACACATTGCAGTCATTAGTGTTGCCAGTTTCCTTTATCGTTTTTTATATTAAATACGTTTTATATTTCTTTTATATCTACTGTGAAAATGTGCTCCTTACATGTTCTGTTGCTCGGTTGACACTATTCTCATGTTTATATTGAAACAATACATATCAACAGCAAACATGAACAGACTTATCACCTGAATATTTTCTGTGAAATAAAACGATTAGTTTGTAAGTTGTAACCTTTTATTTCAGAAGTGTCGATTGTTTTGATGGCAGCATTTGATGTGTCATAATGGTAATACTGTAACCCATGATGGGCTTATGCTTTATGTTAAATATTTTAATGACATCTGTACTTTCCACCCTCGTTACCGTGTTCACCTTAGTTAATGTATAGCTGATGAATGCAATGTAGGCATACTGTCCAGTTGCTATTAATGCTCTGCGTGTCCTCAGAGAAAATATGTACATTCCATTTCAATATGCATCCCACCTTCAAAGCATTTGTCCAGGTAATGGTATCCATGTATTATCCATGGTAATGGTATCCATGTATTCTGTACTGCCAATTATTGATACCAATTCCTGGACACTTCATTTGATTTTTTTTAAAGCAATGACAGTATACAGCTACAAAAGCTACACTGTATATTATATTTTTCATAGCGTTAAATCAAGTCTACACAGGAAAGTCCTAGATGCTATTTTTGATTCTTCAGTTGTTGGTCATCACCTGTGAGAAGAAAAACAGTAAAAACACAATTAGCCGAACAACATATTTCCTGTTTTTCAAAGCTCAAGCTTTCGTTTGCTTCGTTGCATTGTGTGCAGCTTGGTGATGCCATGCTGAAGAAAAAGAAGGAAAATGTTCCTTACAGTGTTGATCCAGCCAATGTAGGAGCTGACTCCTGTGAAGACGGTGGGCTTCTGGACGACGTTACAGCCCTGACCCGAACCAAAACTCACTGCACCATGAACCACCCAGGAGCCATCTGGGTTCTGGCAGTTCAGTGGGCCGCCAGAGTCTCCCTGTTGGTCAACCAGATATAGGCTAGTGCGGAAATATGCTTTATGGGCTATCTATTTATTTATTTTTTTGCCTTTTTTAATGATAATATAATTAAGGGTCTGGAGACCTGTTTTTATTCATCTTTTGGAGTGCTCCTAATGCTATTTAAATGCTTGCCTTATGTTATTGTGTCTTTTATGCGAGGTAGTTTATAACTCTTGGCTGAACATGAAGATGAGTCGGTACTGTGGCTATATTAAAACAATATATTCCCTACAAAAAATAAAACTAATATTTACATGAGTTATATTGTAAAATCAAATATAACTAGTACTGTACCACTAAGATGATGGCTGTCATCTTATATAATATATACAAAGGTATAAAGACTAATCCCATAAGTAAGATTTCCTCGTTGAATGTAACATTTGTAATGTAACAACGATAAAGGTATACCGTTGAAAATAGAGGTAAAAGTATTTGAAATATGCAAGAGAAGTAAGAAACCCAAGTGGGCTTATATGAAAAGAAATGTTTTGCCCCACAGTTGACAGTAAGAACAGTACCGTAACATGTCCAATGAACGAACGCCCTCATATTACTCACATTACAGCCGGCCTTGATGCCATCTCCCCCAGCACAGACCATCTTGTCGGTGGCCAGCACGTACCACCAGTCGTCCTGACTACAGGTGGCATGATCCACCACTGGCAAGAGGGCCTGCTGCAGGATATCAGCTGGAGGCCCCGACGCTGTGAAGGAGAAGATAGCTTAACCCGGGTAAGAAGACAAGTCCCTGCTGTGAAGGAGAAGCTAGCTTAACCCGGGTAAGAAGACAAGTCCCTGCTGTGATGCTGAGTTCATTATTTGCTGAGAGAAGTTGAAATGGAAAAACGATGGGTGGGCGGATGGAGATTATTTTCAAGTCATGTGCGAGAGAGAGAGAGAGAGATGCACCGAATGCCAAGAGCCAGATTGGAACATATGAAGTGACACTACATCTTAAGCAGCCGAGAAAGCTCCATTGATAGAGATGTCATTGTGATGCTGACATTAGAATTGTTCCTGGTCATCAGGAGAAATAGAATATGGCTTTTGTCTATCATTACAACAACAAATGCACATTTAAGCATTTTCTTTTAGCATGGGTGACCCGAATGAGAGCTGACGCCTCTGCACAGACTGGGTTAGTACCACACAATACTCATTGATGTGTCAAAAACACATGTCACATTTATGTCCAACTATATGGGTTCATGTTTTTTTTCCCCGAGGACAAACTCAATGTGCGTGCACCTGTTGAAAGTGCAGTCACTCACGCGTGATTATGAATCCCACCAACGTTCTAGGGTAGACCCGCCTCACCATGTGTCTGATTGGCTCCCGGGAAGGCATCGTTTTACTGAGGTTAGGCCGTTCGGGTTAGGTTTAGGGGGGTGCATACTTAGTTTAGACTAGTCATTGGTTAGACATGGGTTAAGGGTAGGTTTAGGTGTGCTGCCCCGTGGGAGGTTAGGTTTAGGGTGAGGGTTTGAGATAGGTTGTAGTTGTAGGACTAATGGCAAAAACGAGAACTGTCAATCACAACGACTACTGGCCAATCACAGCAGGGCTTTCCTAGAACTGAGGTGGGATACATAATAACGCGTCACTCACTGGCTAGCCGTCCCCAGCCGGAGACGTAGCAAGGGTGACCATGGGGCAAGACGAAGCCTGACTCAGGGAGACAGGCCGGCATGATGCTATCGGAGAAGGTGACCGGAGAGGACATTTTGATCAGGGCAATGTCATTCCTGCAAAAGACAAAGAGTAGAACACCAATGAAACTCATGTGAAACTAGAAAAAGTGCCCTTCTGGGCACAGGTCTCCACCAGGAGGATAGGAGTGTGTGTGTGATGCTTGGCCTGTTGTAGCGCCACCATGAGGCTGATTTGAAAACTGTCAAGTGGCATTTCTTCCAAAGCCTAGTGGGAATATGCATGCACAGTTTCACAATCGGTTGGTTGTTGGTAGTTGTGGCGATTTGTACAAAACGGGTACAAAGCGGGCTACTCCTGAAAAGTTTAGAAGCCAATCGTAGCCAATGAGGGTGGATTATGAGAAATCAAACAAACCAGTCTTGATCACATGACTATGGAGAGCATGTGTACCGATTTGCGTGAAATTTGGATACAATCTGAAGGAGTAATATTAGAAAATGAGTTTTACATATGTCGGCCTCCTGGTGGCGCTATAAAGAGCAGATGTGAAAAATTCCAGGCAAAGGTTTTTCCTTGGCCTCTAGGGAGTTGGCATACAAAATTATCCACAGATCCGTGCAGTTGGAGGTAAAAACACTTTTCGGCCAGTTATAGCGCCACCATGAGGCTGAGTTGAAAATGTTCATGTGGCATTTCTTCCTCGGCCTAGTGGGAATGTGCGTGCACAATTTCACGGAAATCACACAATGTGTTCATGATTTGCAGCATTTTGTTTGAAACTGAGCACTCCTGCGAACTTTGGAAGCCAATCTTAGCCAATCAGGATGGAGTCTGAGAAATCTGAAAGACCCGTTTCGTTGAATGGCTCTAGAGAGACTGTGTACCAATTTGCGTGATGTTTGGACAAAATCTGTAGGTGTACTGTCCAAAAACTTGTTTTGCACAAAACGGCCTCCTGGTGGCGCTATAACAGGCCGTTCTGGAAATGTTGGGGCAAAGGTTCATCGTTGGCATCCAGGGAGTGTGTGTGCAAAATTTGGCATCGACCGGGTTAACGGTGCCGGAGATTAGCTGTTCACAGACGGACGGACGGACGGACGGACACACGGACACACGGACACACGGACGGACGGAGTGCAAAACATACTCTCTCCCCATGCCTTCGGCCTGGTGGAGACAATAATCAATATAATGAAGTTCATTGTCCATGCTAATATGAATGCGAATACGAGTGTTATTCCTGTACCGGCTGAGCATAGCGGTGTAGTCCTCATGGGTAATGATAGTGGCTGCCCTCAGAGCAAGGGAACCCGCTTCAGATTCCTTCAGGTTGTGCTTTCCCAACACCACTCTGTAGTTGGGGCGGGAGCTGCAGGGTGACAGATGGACAATATGCTGTTAGAAGATGTATCGGTGACGTTTTGTGTTACTTGACGACGTTCAGTTTGTTCAGATATTTTGATATAACGTCCTTGGATTTAATGAGAGGTGCTATATAGATACTGATCAAGATATTATTATTATTAGCATCATTATTATTGCCAGCAGCAAACCGCAATTAGTTCTGAAAATGTAACATAACATGCCATACTGAACCACTTCCAATTTGCCAAGTCAATTATTAAATTCTATTCATATTGATCCGGTGCATGAAAAATATATATTTTTGGATGCAATCTCTTGGTGGCGTTTTTTTCTTTTTCCTTTTTCCTTTAAAGACGACCAAGCTTTTCAAGCAAGGAGCAGAGGACACTTCTTTTTTTATCCATACCCCCGCCCTTGTTGACCCTTGGATTCATTAACTACATGAGGTGTGGATTTTGGATGTATTAACATTTTTGATCAAGCTTCCTTGGAAAATCTTTCAAGTTACACCTTTTAACATAATCTGAGTTGATTAAAGTTCATCTGATTACCCATTAGCCGTTCCATTTATAGACTGTCAGAGTTACAGACTTGTAAGGGTACATTTAGACCCCCCCCCCCATTCCTCTAATCTAAAGGAACCCCGAGAGTCCCTGGAATCCACTTTGAGAACCCCTGACATTACTAATGCAGTGAGCAGCATTAGGAATATGACCCAAATAACTACCGCGGGATCTGTGTAAACAGCAACCTCGGAAAGATCCTCTGCATGATCCTCAACCACAGAATTCTAAACTTCCTCACAGAAAGCAATGTCCTGAGCAAATCACAAATTGGCTTTCTACCAAAATATCGCACAACAGACCACATTTACACTCTAAACACCCTAATTGACAACCAAATAAACAAAAACAAAAGCAAATTATTCTCATGCTTTGTCGACTTCAAAAAAGCATTCGATTCAATTTGGCATGAGGGTCTGATGTACAAACTGTTGGAAAGTGGCATTGGGGGGAAAACCTATGACATCATAAAATCAATGTACACTAACAACAAATGCGCAGTTAAAATAGGCGAAAAGCACACAGACTTTTTCCCCCAAAGCCGAGGAGTTAGACAGGGATGCAGCCTGAGTCCAACACTCTTCAACATATATATCAACGAATTAGCAAAAACGATAGAACAGTCTCCAGGCATCCCCTTGGCAAACACAGAAATCAAATGCTTACTTTTCGCAGATGACCTGCTGCTGCTGTCTCCAACCAAGGAAGGACTACAGCAGCAACTTGATCTCCTACACAAATTCTCGCAGACATGGGCCCTGACAGTGAACCTAACTAAGACTAAAATCATGATATTTCAAAAAAGATCCAGCCGCCAAAACCATACATTTTTCCTAAATACAATCCCACTAGAACAAACAAAAAACTATACCTACCTTGGCCTAAACATCAGCAGCACAGGGAACTACAACCAAGCTGTAAAGGACCTGAGAGACAAGGCAAGAAGGGCATTCTATGCTATCAAAAGAAACATCAAAATAGACATCCCAATAAAAACCTGGCTTAAAATACTGGACTGTGATAGAACCAATTTCCCTCTATGGTTGTGAGATCTGGGGACCATTAGCAAACCATGACCTTGAAAAATGGGATAAACACCAAACCGAGACCCTACACACAGAATTCTGCAAATCCATTCTCCGTACCCAGCGAAAAACACCAAATAATGCATGCAGGGCAGAATTAGGACGATACCCACTCATAATCAAAATAAAAAAGAGAGCACTTAAGTTCTACAACCACCTAAAAGAAAGCGACCTAGATGCACTCCATAACAAGGCACTCACACACAGCGAAACTCTAGAGAGATGCCCTGTTACGGACCACGGTCCTGTTGTGATTTGATTATATTTGTTTAAGTATAATTATTATTTATGGTGACTATTAAACTGGGATAATAATTATAAGTTGGAAATCTATTATATATTGTATTATATAAGGCATATTATAAGCTGTGTTTCTTTTGTTCCCTAATAATGAATGAGACGATGAGACTGTTGGCTACAGATCTCATATGGATGAATACAGACATGGCTGTGAGTGACAGGTCCCTGACTGGACCTGCCCCTCCCTTCCTTATTCGCTCTCCCCGACAACACCAGTTTCCTGTTGGCTGAGCACTCTTCCTGTCGCTCTATAAAAGCTCAGTTGAACTTGGACTGCATGGGAGGACGACAGCATATCTAGCAGCAGAGACTCGATCCCTCTGTCCTTCGCCTGCCTTTTGTTTTGTTTAGTTTGTTCTTTATTCATTCGTTCAGTTCTGCCGTAAGTTGCCTTAGATCTATTTTTGTTTGGTTTTGTTGCCCAGTTATTTCGTTATTTAATATATATATATCTTCACTCATATATATATATATATATAATAATTGTTACTATTCAGTCTGTAAATTGCTATTTATCTGTATGTAAAGCCCGGTTCCTACTCCACCATGTAGGGGTGCCAGGTAGTTTTCTTTTCCCTGATTTATTGTAATTTTGGTTAGTTAGGTTAGTTAGGGATTTAGAAGTGTATTTTTGTTTAACTCTCGGTTAGGGCCTAAGTTAGGGGTAAACTTTTGATTTCCAGTTAGAGCCGTTTTCCTTAGAATAGAACCTGCACCTTGAAGCCAATACTATACAGTTGTGAAAATGTGAACCAAAGAACAAGAAATGTAAACTTTGTCTCTGCTAAACGGAAAAAGAGCTACAACAATAAACTAAGTTCTTTTTTCAACCCTGTCTCCTCTTGAATTATGTTATGTTCCTTCACCCTAGACGAAGGTGCGTAACATGATTGGGGGCTCGTAAAAGTAGATAGGACCATTGTTTGATATTAATTCGGAAAGTTAATAAAAAAATTAAAAAAAAAGTGAACTCCAAATTTTGCCCAAAAATAATTTGGAGGTTCTCTTTTTTCGCTCTCAAGGTTACCCCTCGTAATTAGGTTTGTTTGTAAGTATTATTGTAATTTGGCTTCTTTGGATTCTGATCATTTTTTGGATACTTTTGAGTATTTAAATTATTTTTGCGGCCTAGTTTGGCCTTCGTTCGTTTCGTTGTTTTTTGTTAAAAGGCGGCGCGAGTGGAAGTGTTGTTCGTTCGTTTTCTCTTGTTCATTCCCGGTCTGGTGAGTAGTCAAACATTAGTTTTTTTTTTTTTTTGTTTGTCTCTCTGTGGTTTGGCAGTTTGCTAGTGTAGGGGTTAGATTTAAATGTCTTCTGGTCAAATAGGAACAAGTAGTATTTTGTCTGATGAAATAGAGGAGGACACACACACACCTCCTGCTTCTCCCACTCTCCGAAATTTAGATAACTTTACGAAAGTGGAATTGAACCTGGTTGCCAAAGCCTTTAATATCCAGGTTCCAACCGGTCTTAATAAAGCCGGGTTGAAACGGTGTGTTGAGGGAAAACTCACCGAGAAAGGGCTCATGGAGAGCCAACAGCAGCATGTTAGTACATCTGTGCAGTCTAGCGGGGGTGCGGCCTCGCACGCCCCGGCATTATCTGACCTGGAAGATGGAGGGGATGCCTCCGCTTCCCAGAGTCCAACGGATACTAACGCCGCTGCTGGGGGAGTCCTCGACACACGGGGTCTCGAGCTCACTATCCGGTTGAGAAGGCTGGATCTTGATGTGAAGGCTATGGAGGTAGAGGCGCTTCAATTACGGATCAGGGCGGCGGAGCTCGAGAGGGAACCGCTCCCCCAGCACAGCTCACTGCAGTCGGCAGGAGCTGTTGGAACGTCTACGACCACCCATGGTGCGACACCGACCTTCGATATCAGTAAGCATATTTCCCTTGTCCCTCCCTTCAGAGAAGCGGAGGTAGATTCGTATTTTGATGCATTTGAGCGCATTGCTACCACTGTGAATTGGCCTAAAAACATGTGGAGTCTGTTATTGCAATGCAAACTTGTGGGAAAAGCGCGGGATGTGTGTGCGGCTTTATCTATCGATCAGAGTTTGGATTATGAAGTGGTTAAAAAGACCATATTACGCAGCTATGCCCTCGTACCCGAGGCGTATAGACAGCGCTTTCGTTCTTCATGTGAGAAAACTGCCGATCAAACCTATGTAGAATTTGCCAGAGAGAAATCTGTGTTGTTTGACAAATGGTGCACGGCTACTAAAGCTGTGACTGCTCACCAGATCCGTGAATTGATTTTGTTGGAGGAATTTAAATCCTGCTTAAATGAGCGCATTGTTGTCTACTTAAACGAGCAGAAAGTGGACAGTTTGGATAAAGCGGCGGTATGCGCCGACGAGTTTGTTTTGACACATCGATCTGTGTTTTCGTCTCCCTCTGCCCGCCGTGACCCTGCGGGGGGCAGATCGGGAAAAAAATCGTTTTCCAAAAACCCACCTAGTTCGGATGCTAATGCGGTCTCCTCGGAGACTCGTGAGTGTTTCTATTGCCATGAGAAGGGTCACCTCATTTCTTTGTGCCCTGCTCTGCAGCGCAAGGAGAATCAGAATCCAAAAAGACCAAAACCAGTGGGGTTTGTTCAAACTTTTTATCCGCCGCTCTCCCCTGTCACAGCTGAGGCTGTTTCGAGGGAAACGGTGGAGCAGTTTGGTCCATTCTTGCTAAAAGGGTTTGTCTCTCTGTCGGGCCAGGATGACGATAAAGTGCCAATCATGATCCTGCGCGACACTGGAGCCTCACAATCTCTCATCTTGCGTGATGTATTGCCTTTTTCAGAGAAGTCTTTCTGTGGTTCTGATGCTCTCGTGTTAGGAGTAGAAATGAATTCGTCGCGCGCTCCGTTGCATAATGTGTTTTTGTGTTCACCTCTGGTTTCTGGTCTTGTGCAGGTGGGTACCCGCGAGTGTTTACCAGTTGGTGGTGTGGCGCTGATTCTCGGCAATGATCTGGCGGGTGGAAAGGTGTTTCCCACGCCGGAGATTGTCGACAATCCTGTGGTCTGTTTGGATCAGTCGGTGAGTATTGGTGACACGGTTTTGTTCCCTGCGTCCGCTGTGACCCGGGCGCAAGCGAGGAGGGGCCGTGATGAGTCTGTCTTGAGTGACACATTCATGTGCTTTGATCAACCAGTGATTCGTTCTGCCGCAAAGCCTAGACAGAAGGATGATGGTGTACTGCATGTTTCGACTGATTTTGTGTTTGATGTTGATAAAGAGGCTTTCGTTTCGGCGCAGCAAAATGATCCATCTCTCACTGTTTTCTGGGAGGGCGCTCGAGTGCAGGACGCGCCGGGTGTGTACAGTGTTGTGGATGGCATTTTGACGCGCACTTGGTTTCCACCTACCGTCGGCAATCTCGGGTGGAATTCGGTGCAGCAGGTTGTTGTTCCGCAACCTTTTCGTTCTCAAGTTTTGAGTCTCGCTCATGACAATTTGGCTGGTCATTTAGGCATACGCAAAATGTACTCTCGCATCCTGCGCTATTTTTATTGGCCAGGATTGAAATCTGATGTGGCTAAATTCTGCCGTTCGTGTCATGTTTGCCAAATCATGGGCAAACCGAACCAAACTATTCCTCCCGCTCCGTTAGTGCCTATTCCGGTTATGGGAGAACCATTTGAACACATTATCATTGATTGCGTTGGCCCACTTCCCAAAACGAAGTCGGGTTATCAATACTTGCTCACTTTAATGTGCGCTGCCACTCGCTTCCCTGAGGCGATTCCGCTGCGTACATTAAAGGCCAAAGAAGTAATTAAGGCATTAATTAACTTTTTCTCCATTTTCGGTTTACCGGTTTCCCTACAGTCGGACCAGGGTACTAATTTTGTTTCGAAGCTTTTTGCTCAGGTTATGAAGACTTTGTCCATCAAACACAGACAGTCCAGTGCATATCATCCTGAGAGTCAGGGCGCCCTAGAGCGTTTCCATCAGACGCTCAAGTCAATGATGAAAAAGTACTGTACTGAGACGGGCAAAACGTGGGATGAAGGCTTGCCTTTTCTGCTTTTAGCAGTAAGGGAAAGTGTTCAAGAATCACTTGGTTTTAGCCCCTCTGAGCTTGTGTTCGGGCACAGCGTGCGCGGGCCTCTCCGTGTTTTCCGTGATCGCCTACTGTCCAAATCTACTGCCCCAGCCTCAAATGTATTGGACTATGTGTCTAATTTCAGGGAACGCCTGCACAAGGCCTGTGATTTTGCGCGTAGCGCACTGTCGGAGACACAGGGGAGGATGAAAAAACGCTTCGACCGTAAGGCGGTTAAACGTGACTTTCAAGTGGGTGACAGGGTGTTAATTTTACTCCCTTTGCTTACTTCCTCCCTCCAGGCTAAGTTCAGTGGGCCCTACGTCATTGAGAAAAAACTGAGTGACACTGATTATGTGGTCAGTACGCCAGACCGTCGGAGAAAAACCCGTGTGTGTCATGTTAACATGCTTAAACCTTATGTGACTCGTTCTGACAGGGATGCGCCTCCAGCCGCGCTAGTCCCTGTAGCTTCGTGTGTTCCCGTGGTGCCTTCTCTTTATTCCCCAGAGAGTGATGGCCTGCAGTCTAGGGGCTCTGGTGGCTCCACCCTGAAAAATTCTGAGTTTCTGAAAAATCTGTCTTATAATTTGCAGCACTTGGATCCTGTGGCTCGAGCGGACATGGTGAACTTGATTGAAAATAATTTGGCTTTGTTTTCAGACACGCCTACGTGCACTACTATTCTGTCCCACGATGTGGAGGTAGGTGATAGTCCTCCTATTAAGCAGCACGCTTACAGGGTTAATCCCACTAAGCGTGCGTTGATTAAAAAGGAGGTGGACTATCTGTTGGAACATGGTCTTGCTGTTCCTAGTTGTAGCGCGTGGAGTTCACCATGTATACTCGTGCCAAAGGCTGATGGCAGTCAACGCTTTTGTACTGATTTTAGAAAGGTGAATAATGTCACTACTCCGGACTCGTTTCCATTGCCGTTAATGTTGGACTGTGTCGATCGCGTTGGTGCTGCTAAATTCGTTACAAAACTCGATTTGCTTAAAGGTTACTGGCAGGTCCCTTTAACTGCTCGTGCGTCGGATATCTCTGCGTTTGTGACACCCGATGGCCTCTATCAGTATACTGTTATGCCATTCGGACTTCGGAATGCACCCGCTACGTTTCAACGTATGATGCGCGTTGTGCTAGCGGGCGTGGCTAATGTTGAGTCTTATCTTGATGACTTGGTAGCGTACAATGATACGTGGTCTGATCACATGCACACACTCGGGTTGATCTTCGAACGGTTGGCGGCGGCCAATTTAACCATTAATCTGTCAAAATGTGATTTCGGTAGGGCCACTGTGACGTACCTGGGGAGGGAAGTGGGTCAAGGTAAAGTTCGTGCCCTTGACGCCAAGGTCAAGGCTATTATTGATTACCCTGTGCCTACGTCTCGTCGTAGTCTCCGTCGTTTTCTCGGTATGTCCAGCTACTATCGTGCGTTCTGCAAAAATTTTGCGGATGTAGTTGCTCCTCTAACCAGTTTGACTTCTGTGAAAAAGCCTTATGTCTGGTCATCTGCATGTCAGCATGCTTTTGATTCTTGCAAAGCCCTCCTGTGTAGCACTCCTGTCCTGGCTGCCCCGGACTTCCATCAACCCTTCAAGCTGGAGGTGGACGCAAGCGGCAGTGGGGGTGGAGCAATTCTATTACAAGAAGATGAATCAGGTACTGACCATCCCGTTTGCTATTACTCCAAGAAATTTAATCCGGCTCAAAACAACTACAGCACCATAGAAAAGGAGACCCTTGCGTTGCTCCTTGCTGTACAATTTTTTGAAGTTTATGTGGGATCCAGCTCTTTACCTGTAACGGTCTACACTGACCATAATCCTTTGGTCTTTTTGAAACAAATGAGAAATTCGAATCAACGGCTTATGCGATGGTCATTACTGGTACAGGACTTCAATTTACAAATTTGTCACAAGAAAGGTGCTGATAATGTCTTGGCAGATGCTCTTTCTCGTGTTTACTCCCCAGAGTAACTCAACTTCTTCTTTTGGGGGAGGAAGTTCTGTTTTGTGGGGGGGGTGTTACGGACCACGGTCCTGTTGTGATTTGATTATATTTGTTTAAGTATAATTATTATTTATGGTGACTATTAAACTGGGATAATAATTATAAGTTGGAAATCTATTATATATTGTATTATACTAGAATTTCGCGGGCCTTCGGCCCGCTCATCCCAGAGTTGCGTTGGCCCGCGTTGCGATACAGAAGTCCACAGATACAGAAGTGCACAGTGACACGCGTTGTATGCAGCTGTTTTGTGTTGCAGCGCGCGTGTAGTGTTGTTATCCATATATGCGCCTCGGTTCGTCCCGTTTGTTCCACGCCAGGTGTCGACGCAGTCGTTGGCGCAAATTTCTTATTATTTTAACAGTGTATGTAATTGCGGCTAGTAGCACACATTTTTTTTTAGGAGCACGATGAAAAGTTATGAAATAATGTGTTTGAGGGCCCTCCTATATACAGCTTTAGTCCCCACACGTCTCAATATTTGCCATTGACAAAGAACAGAGAAATTAGGTCGAAATGCCGCTAAATATGACGTAAATTAAAATGTATTATATATATATGTTTTTTTAATTGAATGTAAATACTTTACTTATAAAAAAACCTGGCAACCCGCACCCCGCGGTCATTTTCCGCTAACCGGAGCGGTGCTCCCTAGCCTGCTGGAGGGGTTCACATCATCCCATGCAGCCTCGAGAGGAAAAAGAAGGCAAATAAATGCAGCCTTGAGGCTACCTCCCAATGTGGTGTTGTGGAGCTTGATCACCTCCTCGTCCTCCTTTTCTCCCCAAATTGTCAATGCCACTTTTTTTTTTAGGAGCACGATGAAAAGTTATGAACTAATGTGTTTGAGGGCCCTCCTATATACAGCTTTAGTCCCCACACGTCTCAATATTTGCCATTGACAAAGAACAGAGAAATTAGGTCGAAATGCCGCTAAATATGACGTAAAGTAAAATGTATTATATATATATGTTTTTTTAATTGAATGTAAATACTTTACTTATAAAAAAACCTGGCAACCCGCACCCCGCGGTCATTTTCCGCTAACCGGAGCGGTGCTCCCTAGCCTGCTGGAGGGGTTCACATCATCCCATGCAGCCTCGAGAGGAAAAAGAAGGCAAATAAATGCAGCCTTGAGGCTACCTACCAATGTGGTGTTGTGGAGCTTGATCACCTCCTCGTCCTCCTTTTCTCCCCAAATTGTCAATGCCAATAAATGCAAAAGTTGCCTAGTGTGAATACTTCCACAGCCTAAGTAGTAAAGGAGAAACTATCAGTCTTCTCCGAAGTCGGTCAATGTTTGTCAACTCAGCACTGTTGACAACGCATATTAGTAAACAGAAGCCGTATGTGTGTCACACCAAAAGTGGTGACCTATAGAATCCTGTACATAGAAGCATCACGCAATCGTCTCCCTCCCTGTGTGGGTCACGTGGTGGGCTCTGAGCAAATGGGAGAGAGAATGTAGTGTTGCCAGGTCCGCGTATTGTAAGCGAGTGGTAGTGTGTGTAAGTAGCGTGTTGAATGGCATTTTTTCTGTGCTTGTTTTCATAGACGTGGCAACAAATTAGGCGGGGGTGTCGGTGCTTGTGGCGTGTTTGTGTTTATTATTGATATTGATATTGTTTGCGAGTGTGGACGGGAGCCGGCTGTAGTGGCAGTGCGATGACAATTTTTACGCGGCTGGTGTCGAGTGTGGCCGTGCGGCGCGACATGAGGAGATAGGGAACCAACGACGCGGAGGGTAAGTGTGTGACGTGTTAGTGTGTTGTTGCAGTGTGTGTTGCAGCGTGTTGCAGCGTGTCAGTGACGTAGTAGCTGGTGCCTTTTGTTCCTGTGCGTGCTTTTGGGCACATGTTTTCAATTGTAATATAGGATAAGGCATATTATAAGCTGTGTTTCTTTTGTTCCCTAATAATGAATGAGACGATGAGACTGTTGGCTACAGATCTCATATGGATGAATACAGACATGGCTGTGAGTGACAGGTCCCTGACTGGACCTGCCCCTCCCTTCCTTATTCGCTCTCCCCGACAACACCAGTTTCCTGTTGGCTGAGCACTCTTCCTGTCGCTCTATAAAAGCTCAGTTGAACTTGGACTGCATGGGAGGACGACAGCATATCTAGCAGCAGAGACTCGATCCCTCTGTCCTTCGCTCGTTCGCCTGCCTTTTGTTTTGTTTAGTTTGTTCTTTATTCATTCGTTCAGTTCTGCCGTAAGTTGCCTTAGATCTATTTTTGTTTGGTTTTGTTGCCCAGTTATTTCGTTATTTAATATATATATATCTTCACTCATATATATATATATATAATAATTGTTACTATTCAGTCTGTAAATTGCTATTTATCTGTATGTAAAGCCCGGTTCCTACTCCACCATGTAGGGGTGCCAGGTAGTTTTCTTTTCCCTGATTTATTGTAATTTTGGTTAGTTAGGTTAGTTAGGGATTTAGAAGTGTATTTTTGTTTAACTCTCGGTTAGGGCCTAAGTTAGGGGTAAACTTTTGATTTCCAGTTAGAGCCGTTTTCCTTAGAATAGAACCTGCACCTTGAAGCCAATACTATACAGTTGTGAAAATGTGAACCAAAGAACAAGAAATGTAAACTTTGTCTCTGCTAAACGGAAAAAGAGCTACAACAATAAACTAAGTTCTTTTTTCAACCCTGTCTCCTCTTGAATTATGTTATGTTCCTTCACCCTAGACGAAGGTGCGTAACATGCCCCCTCAGCCAGCTGGCCCTGGAACTCCGGGCACAAACACAAACAGAGCCACGAGATAGAAAACCCATTGGACTAAACCAAATTATAAAACAGCAAAAGGAAAACTACCTGACACATTGGAAAGAAGCCACACAAAAGCAGAGTAAACTAGAATGCTATCTGGCCCTAAACAGAGAATACGCAGTGGCAGAATACCTGAGCACCGTGACCGACCCAAAACAAAGAAAAATCCTAACTAGGTACAGACTCAGTGAACACAGTCTTGCGATCGAGAAAGGCCGTCATAGGCAGACCTGTATCCCGAGAGAAGACAGACTATGCACCCACTGCACACAAAATGAAGTGGAAACCGAGCTACACTTCCTAACCATCTGTCCATTGTACCAAGACATCAGAGACACATACTTCCCACAGATTACAACCACACACGGAGATTTTGAAAACATGACCAATGACAAAAAACTCCCATATCTGCTGGGCGAAGTACAACAATGTGCAAACACAGCAGCAAGATTCGTGAGTTGCTGTGATAGGAGAAGGATATCAAACGGAACACAACCACCCTAAAGACTAATCATTGTGTATATTCCTGCACTATACCTGCATCCAGTGATCTTGGTACAATATAGAAATTGATCTATTGAAGATTCTGACGTTCAAATGTACATATTTTTTGTTTTGATTGTATTGCTGTATTGTTGTATTGTGCTTTCTGCTTTGGCAATGTAAACGTATGTTTTCTCATGCCAATAAAGCCCTTTGAATTGAATTGAATTGAGAGTGTACAGTACCTAATGCAGTGAGCAGCAGTGAGGACCCATTCCCTAGAGATGGCATACTGTACAGTACCTAACCCAGTGAGCAGTAGTGAGAGTGTACAGTACCTAACCCAGTGAGCAGTAGTGAGAGTGTACAGTACCTAATGCAGTGAGCAGCATTGAGAGTGTACAGTACCTAATGCAGTGAGCAGCAGTGAGAGTGTACAGTACCTAACCCAGTGAGCAGCATTGAGAGTGTACAGTACCTAACCCAGTGAGCAGCAGTGAGAGTGTACAGTACCTAACCCAGTGAGCAGCATTGAGAGTGTACAGTACCTAACCCAGTGAGCAGCATTGAGAGTGTACAGTACCTAACCCAGTGAGCAGCATTGAGAGTGTACAGTACCTAACCCAGTGAGCAGCAGTGAGAGTGTACAGTACCTAATGCAGTGAGCAGCAGTGAGAGTGTACAGTACCTAACCCAGTGAGCAGCAGTGAGAGTGTACAGTACCTAATGCAGTGAGCAGCAGTGAGGACCCATTCCCTAGAGATGAGGGTACCTCCGCAGACGTGATTCCAGCGGCCACTGCCGTCCGATTGCAGGGAGATCTGGGCCAAAAGGATTAGAAGAAGCGGTAGCTGGCATTCTCATAATGGCCTCTGTGGCCAGTCCATGGCATGTATTATGACATACATACTGTACTACAAAGACGTTTAAAGTTTTGCCATTTTATTACTTTTAAAGTAATATATAAAAGTAGTCTGCCCTCTAAAAAGCCCTGTCATTTTGTAAATTCATGCTATAATATAATATATATATATTTTAATAATTCTGTTTTTGTTGCTTTTCTGCCTTTATTGATAGTATCAAGTGAAGATTGACAGGAAAGAGGGAGAGAGAGAAGGGGAGAGACACGCAGCAAAGGTCTCTCCCCGCAACACGCTGTCAACACGCTATATGTGACATGCGCCTGGACCACTTGGCCAGCGGGCGCCCCATAATATAATCATTTTAAGTCTATTTTTTAAGATATCTCATTTTGGAATGAAACTCCTTAGTTGCATTCTCTCCTACTAATTAAAACTGGGGATCAATTTAACTTACCGTACATGGCCACATATAGCCAAATAATGCTTAACCTTAACTTTTAGCACGTTGAACCTCACAGAGCTACAATATTTGTAATGGCAACATTAAAACGGACGTCACGTAGCCATTGTAATTGTCTCCACCAGGCCGAAGGCATGGGGAGAGAGTATGTTTTGCACTCCGTCCGTGTGTGTGTGTGTGTGTGTCCGTGTGTCCGTGTGTGTGTCCTTCCGTCCGTCTGTTACCAGCTAATCTCCGGCACCGTTAACCCGGTCGATGCCAAACTTTGCACACACACTCCCTGGATGCCAACGATGAACCTCTGCCCCACATTTTCCAGAACGGCCTGTTATAGCGCCACCAGGAGGCCGCTTTGTGCAAAACAAGTTTTTGGACAGTACACCTACAGATTTTGTCCAAACATCACACAAATTGGTACACAGTCTCTCTAGAGCCATTCAACAAAACAGGTCTTTCAGATTTCTCAGACTCCATCCTGATTGGCTAAGATTGGCTTCCAAAGTTCGCAGGAGTGCTCAGTTTCAAACAAAATGCTGCAAATCAGGAACACATCATGTGATTTCCGTGAAATTGTGCACGCACATTCCCACTAGGCCGAGGAAGAAATGCCACATGAACATTTTCAACTCAGCCTCATGGTGGCGCTATAACTGGCCGAAAAGTGTTTTTACCTCTAACTGCATGGATCTGTGGATAACTTTGTATGCCAACTCCCTAGAGGCCAAGGAAAAACATTTGCCTGGAATTTTTCACATCTGCTCTTTATAGCGCCACCAGGAGGCCGACATATGTAAAACACATTTTCTAATATTACTCCTTCAGATTTTATCCAAATTTCACGCAAATCAGTACACATGTTCTCCATAGTCATGTGATCAAGACGGGTTTGTTTGATTTATCATAATCCACCCTCATTGGCTACGATTGGCTTCTAAACTTTTCAGGAGTAGCCTGCTTTGTACCCGTTTTGTACAAATCGCCACAACTACTCAACGCAGCGTCCGATTGCGGTGAAACTGTGCATGCATATTCCCACTAGGCTGAGGAAGAAATGCCACTTGACAGTTTTCGAATCAGCCTCATGGTGGCGCTACAACAGGCCAAGCCGCGTCTCACACACACACACACACACACACACACACACACACACACACACACACACACACACACACACACACACACACACACACACACACACACACACACACACACACACACACACACGTTATATATTACTCCTACACATTTTGCCAAACATCACACACACTGGTGGAGACCTGTGCCCGGAAGGGCACTTTTTCTAGTTGTGTCCTCTTTTCTCCCAATGTACAGTAAAAACTAGGCTAACTTTTAATAAAGTGTGTGTGTGTGTGTGTGTGTGTGTGTGTGTGTGTGTGTGTGTGTGTGTGTGTGTGTGTGTGTGTGAGAAAAAGCAGAACGGATAGTACAGTATTATACACAACTGCAGAGGGATTTTAAGAATGGCAACTGTGCATACTGCACTAATTCAGGGTAGAAGAAAGCTAAATGCATGCGGTGGATTCTACTCTGGCTAGCGCTATATTGCTCCGACAGAGACAGAGAAAGAGAGAGTAAAGTAAGCTGCTTCTATGGTCTTACCTGCCAGGGCCAGCTATGAGGCCTGGCATCGTCTCCAGAAACCACCCTGGTCAGCACAGGGGGGAAGGTGGGCAGGCCGCATCCATAGGCTGAGACAAAGTTAACAATGATTGCCCATTTCATGCTTTAGCAGTTTTCCCCCATTATTGGAGAAGATCTTGCAAAGGTCAATATGTTTGGCTGCAGTAAGTAGTCTGAAACTCCCATTCAATGATGAGCCAGCAGGGCACCCTGCCCTTCCAAGTTGATTATATAAATGTAAAAAGAGGATGAAATGGTTGAATTACACAATAATTGTAATAAGTTCCTTACCACCAGCTACCAGGAGAGCAAGAACCACAAACCTCATCATGACTGTAGTAAAGCCTTGTAGTTAGAATGCATTTGTATTTATACTAGAATTTCGCGGGCCTTCGGCCCGCTCATCCCAGAGTTGCGTTGGCCCGCGTTGCGATACAGAAGTCCACAGATACAGAAGTGCACAGTGACACGCGTTGTATGCAGCTGTTTTGTGTTGCAGCGCGCGTGTAGTGTTGTTATCCATATATGCGCCTCGGTTCGTCCCGTTTGTTCCACGCCAGGTGTCGACGCAGTCGTTGGCGCAAATTTCTTATTATTTTAACAGTGTATGTAATTGCGGCTAGTAGCACACATTTTTTTTTAGGAGCACGATGAAAAGTTATGAAATAATGTGTTTGAGGGCCCTCCTATATACAGCTTTAGTCCCCACACGTCTCAATATTTGCCATTGACAAAGAACAGAGAAATTAGGTCGAAATGCCGCTAAATATGACGTAAATTAAAATGTATTATATATATATGTTTTTTTAATTGAATGTAAATACTTTACTTATAAAAAAACCTGGCAACCCGCACCCCGCGGTCATTTTCCGCTAACCGGAGCGGTGCTCCCTAGCCTGCTGGAGGGGTTCACATCATCCCATGCAGCCTCGAGAGGAAAAAGAAGGCAAATAAATGCAGCCTTGAGGCTACCTCCCAATGTGGTGTTGTGGAGCTTGATCACCTCCTCGTCCTCCTTTTCTCCCCAAATTGTCAATGCCACTTTTTTTTTTAGGAGCACGATGAAAAGTTATGAACTAATGTGTTTGAGGGCCCTCCTATATACAGCTTTAGTCCCCACACGTCTCAATATTTGCCATTGACAAAGAACAGAGAAATTAGGTCGAAATGCCGCTAAATATGACGTAAAGTAAAATGTATTATATATATATGTTTTTTTAATTGAATGTAAATACTTTACTTATAAAAAAACCTGGCAACCCGCACCCCGCGGTCATTTTCCGCTAACCGGAGCGGTGCTCCCTAGCCTGCTGGAGGGGTTCACATCATCCCATGCAGCCTCGAGAGGAAAAAGAAGGCAAATAAATGCAGCCTTGAGGCTACCTACCAATGTGGTGTTGTGGAGCTTGATCACCTCCTCGTCCTCCTTTTCTCCCCAAATTGTCAATGCCAATAAATGCAAAAGTTGCCTAGTGTGAATACTTCCACAGCCTAAGTAGTAAAGGAGAAACTATCAGTCTTCTCCGAAGTCGGTCAATGTTTGTCAACTCAGCACGTGTTGACAACGCATATTAGTAAACAGAAGCCGTATGTGTGTCACACCAAAAGTGGTGACCTATAGAATCCTGTACATAGAAGCATCACGCAATCGTCTCCCTCCCTGTGTGGGTCACGTGGTGGGCTCTGAGCAAATGGGAGAGAGAATGTAGTGTTGCCAGGTCCGCGTATTGTGAGCGAGTGGTAGTGTGTGTAAGTAGCGTGTTGAATGGCATTTTTTCTGTGCTTGTTTTCATAGACGTGGCAACAAATTAGGCGGGGGTGTCGGTGCTTGTGGCGTGTTTGTGTTTATTATTGATATTGATATTGTTTGCGAGTGTGGACGGGAGCCGGCTGTAGTGGCAGTGCGATGACAATTTTTACGCGGCTGGTGTCGAGTGTGGCCGTGCGGCGCGACATGAGGAGATAGGGAACCAACGACGCGGAGGGTAAGTGTGTGACGTGTTAGTGTGTTGTTGCAGTGTGTGTTGCAGCGTGTTGCAGCGTGTCAGTGACGTAGTAGCTGGTGCCTTTTGTTCCTGTGCGTGCTTTTGGGCACATGTTTTCAATTGTAATATAGGATAGGATAGGATACCAGGGGTATTCAACAGGGGATTTGGGACCCCTAGTGGGTCCTCAGAGTTACTACAGAGGGGCTGCGAAATCATTGTGGAAACCTTTATTTGTTGTTTTGTTTACACATTAACCACTTGAACCCTAGCATCCCCATTCTAGTGGGAACATTTGTGGAAAATAGCAGATCTACAAGCTCAAAATACTTTGCAACGTGTGGCGTTGAGAGCTTGTAGATTGTCTATGCCCGGGGGTTTTGGTGTAATGGAAAAAGAGCAGACCAAATACAGAGACTACGGTCAAGTCTCCCAAGTATTGTGCATTTAAGTGGTTAAATGTCTGAAAATACACATGAACACGAATGCAACCTGTTAGAATACAACAACAAAAAATGTCAAACAAGTCTACGAAGCTATCAATGAAAGTTTAATCTGCTACACAATTGTATATATACTGTATGTAGTGGGGGTCCCTGTATATAATATACTGTATGTAGTGGGGGTCCCTGCTTCATCTGTCTCTCTCTGCTCAGGGGTCCTGGTCCTGAAAGGCAACCTGATTTATACTGTATGATACCGAGGAAGGTCTATTCCAGGTATAACCAGTTCTTGGGAAATTGACCAAAAGAAGTGGAAAGGCAAACATGAAGGGGCCACTGAGAAGTGAACATGTGCTTAGCTTAGTGATAGGAGGTTCCTAACCTGACTCCGCCAGATTGTTCCCACCACTCTTCCTATTCTACAGCATTCGGTGAATCTCTGAATGATTTTCAATATTTGTTGTTGATGAAACTGTGATAATGTATCTATTGTTATTAATGTAATAATAATAATAATAATAATTATAACCAAACAAAGATGGCACATGTGACATTTTTTTTCTCTTCAGTTTATTTATTTATGGATGATATTTCCTGGCTCCAAAAGTCTGTCCTCTTAATAGGCAACCATTTTCTGTGGAAGAAATGGCAGAAGCATGTTTAGATTTAGTAAAGTCTTCAGAAAACCTGCATAATGCAAAATTAGGCGAGTCAACAATTTTATATATTTTATAATATAATACATAATATTTGTATACAGTGTTAACATATTTATAAATCTCTTACACCTTGAAACACAAAAGAATCTCCATGATA
The DNA here is from genome assembly GCF_951216825.1 of Electrona antarctica. NCBI lineage: Eukaryota > Metazoa > Chordata > Actinopteri > Myctophiformes > Myctophidae > Electrona > Electrona antarctica. The sequence continues at coordinate 45,452,608 of NC_136807.1, forward strand.
TTTATTTTTGAGGGGTTCTAGCCCCTCCTATATACAGCTTTTGTCCCCACACGATTATTTTATTTATAACTTACAGAGCTGATCCAGTCCATGTAGGAGCTGACTTGGGTGAAGACGGTGGGCTTCTTGGGGAAGTTGCAGCTGAGGCCAGAGCCAAAGCTGACGACACCGTGGACCTCCCAGGCACCGTCCATGTTCCGGCAGTTCAGAGGACCACCGGAGTCTCCCTGAGTCGTGCAAGAGACACCCAATGATCACTTTGTGAACTGTATGTGCTGTCGAAATCCATTTACAGCCGGGGCCGATTCTACAAAATGCCTTCTAAATCAGTAGTTCTCACCCTTTCAAAGATTTTAAAAAATGTGTATTTGTATGTAAATGTACATAATCGCCCCTCAAATGCTATTGAACATAAATCGCACTGGATGATCCATTTTTGCAACATCACATTCAGGTATTACAGTGACACAATCGTATCATTAGTTTTTCTTTAGACTCACATTGCATCCAGAAACAACCCCGTCTCCACCAGCGCAGACCATGTTAGCCGACACCTGAGGGCCCCACCAGTCGGGCTTGGTGCAGGTGGCATGGTCGACCACGGGCAGGAGAGCCTGACACCTGAGGGCCCCACCAGTCGGGCTTGGTGCAGGTGGCATGGTCGACCACGGGCAGGAGAGCCTGACACCTGAGGGCCCCACCAGTCGGGGTTGGTGCAGGTGGCATGGTCGACCACGGGCAGGAGAGCCTGCTGCAGGATCACACCTGAGGGCCCCACCAGTCGGGCTTGGTGCAGGTGGCATGGTCGACCACGGGCAGGAGAGCCTGCTGCAGGATCTCAGCAGTAGCGCCTCCGGCTGGATGGAGGAGAGAGGTGTGTTAACACATAGCTCAGGCAGCTAGTGTAAAATGTCAGCATTTCTTACATCGTAGGAACGCAAATCTCTAATGCCTTTCAAACATCTACTGTAGTCTAAACATTCCTTATATATCAGATGAGATTTTTCTAAACACTTTGGAGTATGAGCATAGGGCATTTATATGTGTGCACTAGGTTCTGGTTTGATATATAGCGCTGAGGATAACGGGAGTATACAGAGTTCAGTTTGTGAGTATACTGTGTAGACTCTAATGGTAAATGGTGCAAATATATAGAGCCTTTATCCAAGGCGCTTTACATAGATTGTGCATTACATTCACCCATTCACACACACATTCATACACCCATGGCGGCAGAAACCATGCAAGGCACCAACTAGCAAATCAGGAGCAATTAGGGATTCAGTGTCTTGCTCAAGGACACTTCGACACCCGACATACCTTCATAACTATTTTTCTAAGGTTAGTAACGTTCACAATCATTTCACAAGGCGTAGTACTACAGACCTTATACCTGTAAACTTCAGCAGCTGTATGGGGAAAAACTAATTTTTCTCAGAGCTAAACATTTTACTTTTACTCCACTACAATTATTTGAAAACGTTAGTTACTAGTAGTTACTTTGGAGATTAAAATTTTGATTCGAAAATATACATTAACTTCAACTATACATTTAGGTCATTTGAAAATAGCTCACAAAATAGCTCACAATCAATGCGTCGCAAAGATTTTGCACACATTTTGAACTTGTGAAATGGGACATTCTGCAATATGATTAATTTTACTTTTAGTACTTTAAGTACATTTTGATGCCGAATTTGCCGATACTTTTGTACTTTTACTCAAGTACATTTTGAATACAAGACTTGTACTTGTAACGGAGTACATCTACATTGCATTATTTATACCTTTACTTAAAGAGTATTTTTTCCGCCACAGTTTCTATGTATTTGATGTATTACCTTGTGGTGTTCTTGCTTACTTAAGAGCTTCTGCTAAATGCCTAAATTATCATTGTAAATTACCGGATGAAGAGGGGGTTCCACTTCTCGTGAACGATGATGTTGGCAGGGCTCAGGAACACCTCGCCCGCCTCCATCTCCTGCAGGCTGTGCTTTCCCATGGCTACTCTGTACTCCCTGCCATTGCTGTAAGATAATAGAGCATAATATAGAGAGTTAAAACATTATGTTATCACAGTTGTTATAGTTACTTGTGTACTATTCATTCACTTTTATTTTGATTTTTCTTTTTTAATTCAGTTTACTTTCAGTTATGGGGTTGTGCGTTTCAGTTGAGGTTTACTTTGGTGGTTTGGTTTGGTGGTTTAAACAAGGAATTAAAGATGTTCTTTGTTTTGTCTCCATTGTGTCTCACCTGATGCAGTGAGCAGCAGTGAGGACCCACTGGTCAGAGATCAGAGTGTCTCCATTGTGTCTCACCTGATGCAGTGAGCAGCAGTGAGGACCCACTGGTCAGAGATCAGAGTGTCTCCATTGTGTCTCACCTGATGCAGTGAGCAGCAGTGAGGACCCACTGGTCAGAGATCAGAGTGTCTCCATTGTGTCTCACCTGATGCAGTGAGCAGCAGTGAGGACCCACTGGTCAGAGATCAGAGTGCCGCCACAGGTGTGTCTCCACTCACCCTCCCTGTTGTACTGCAGGGAGATCTGAAACATACAATGTTTTACGGTCACACTGAACACTGCCGACACTGTTGACTAGATGACTTTCATCTTTACACATTTCATTTGGGTTTAACTAGTGCTTCATGGCCTGATGAAATGGAGTAATAGCTGAGACAGTTCTTCCATCTGACATTATGGGTACAGAAGACAGCTTCATTATGTCAGGGACGGGGACTCGGGGAGGTCAGCTTACATTGGAAGGTTTTCATTGTAAAATGGAGATTTGCTACCCACAGATGGTAAGAACAGTACAGAAGATGCTTCAGTGTAGTTTACCTGCCATGGCCAGCTGTGAGCCCTGACATCCTGTCCTCCAACCACCCTGGTCACCACAGGTTGGAAGGTGGGCAGACCACACCCATAGGCTAGACAGACAGACAGACAGACAGACAGACAGACAGACAGACAGACAGACAGACAGCATTTAGAGAAGTTACAGAATATAGCAAAGCGACTGTCTGATGCTTTCACCATATGACTTTCTGCAATGACTTTGTAGAAAAAGCAGAAGTGTCAAGTCACACTATAATCATATGGCAATGCACTTTGCTCACAAGGTCGAAGTTTCTAGTCAAGATGTTGTAACACAGTTGTATGTTGTCACATACTGTATGCTTACCTCCTGCAACGAGCACGGCAAGGACCACAAACTTCATCATGGCTGTATCTTAAGTTCACAGTTTGTTGCCAACACATCAGACACCTTTATACTGTTTAGGATGTTTGTTGAAGACCAGAATTGAGGCCAAGTTCTCGGAAATGTGCCCTTTGATGGAGCTAGGGGTGGAGTGAAGTGGGCATCCACATTGGCACAAATATCAGACTAACTGAAGAATCGTTCCCAGCCTTTAGCGTTTAAAATTAACTTTCCAAGTTTAGGACCAAGAATACCAAAAAATGTGTTCATGACAAGAATATTCCCATAACCTATTATAGCACATGCACTAATGTATCAACATTCAACTAGTATATAGCAAATAAGTAAATCTCATCAATTTAAAGCAGCACTACCAGTATGTAACTTTCTTTTTCTACCCCGGATTTGAACCTGGTTTCCTGTGCACTACTAAAAACCTAGAGCCTGCCTGCTTGCTCAGAGGACAAATTGACTCTTGACCATCAGGTCAAAAATCATGTCAGATCCTGTGTCTAGGTGAGACATGACCTTTGACTGCTCTCCAAAATACAACCACATCAATTGTATTGTATTAACATAGTCTATGTCAAAAGTTAAAAGTAAAAATAAATAAAAAAGTTACCTAGTGCCGCTTTCAACCCTAAAATGATTTTGTTAATTTACATTAATGCACAAACATTGGTGTACTCCTCCATGATCTGATATTAAGGGTTGCACAAATTCACATGCACAAATTCCAGTACTACTGCCAAAAACAGCAAAATAAATAATAATAATAATAATAATTATTATTATTATTATTGCTGTTGTTATTATTATCAGTAGTAGTAGTATGATTATTAGTAGTATTATAATATACTGACAGTAGCTAAAAAAATCACCATCTCATGGTTTAGAGTTAAATAATGGAAACAGACACGCAGCTCAGCTCCATGACACCTGTGCATTTCACAGGGTCAGTAGATAAGATGTTCCTTTGGGGTTATTTATGTCCAAGGTTGTCACAAAGGCAAAAAGGGGAAAAATACTCGCTGACAAACAGCTCAGCAAGTCAGTGGATTTGCTATATAAGGAGGACTGGTCACAAGACACCTGTACTGAGAATAGTCACCATGAAGTTCTTGATTTTGGCTTTGTGCGTTGCTGCCGGTAAGCACTATAACCAGACAATCAATTATCCAAAACTGACTAGAGCAATCATTTGAGATGAGATATAACCTTCCTACCAACTGTCTGTATTTCATTCAATATTTCAACTGTGAATGAAACAAATCTGAATACTTTTGGTTCTGAACTTCTAAATCAATAGTTGCAATATAATTTATTTTCAGTCGGTTAAAAAAACAAAAACAAAAGAATATATATGTGTGTGTGTGTGTGTGTGTGTGTGTGTGTGTGTGTGTGTGTGTGTGTGTGTGTGTGTGTGTGTGTGTGTGTGTGTGTGTGTGTGTGTGTGTGTGTGTGTGTGTGTGTGTTATTGGAAACCAATCTCTATTGAGCTAATGTGTTGACATCAAGATATCTGAGCAAAATGATGATATATTTCTCTGTCTCTCAGCCTACGGATGTGGCATGCCCACCTCCCCCCCCACCCTTACTAAGGTGGTCGGTGGAGACGATGTCCGTGAGAGCAGCTTTCCCTGGCAGGTATGTTTCCACGAAACACTTTGGTAATATTCATTCGAAAAGTGTTTTTTATTTTTATTTTTTATTTTAAGCAATAATTATTACGGTTAACATGAAAAAGTCACACTTGAGTTCTTCAAAACCATAGATCTCACATTTCAAAATATTAATGTTTCAATAATAGACAAAAAAGATTTCTTTTTTTTAAAGTAGTACTGCTTAATTCCCAAAAGGTGTAAAATGCAGACTCGCAAAGAAGAATTCCAAGGCACTCCGTCTTTGGTGAAAAAATATAAAATGATGTATTTATGAGCAAGGCAACAAGAAAAGACCAACGTGTTTCGACCTACTGTACAAGGTCTTCCTCAGGGTCTATCTATTGCTCATAAATACATCATTTCATATTGTCTCACCAAAGACGGAGTGCCTTGGAATCTTTTTCTTTGCATGTCTGCATTTTACACCTTTTGGGAATAAGCAGTACTATTTTGATTTTTTTTTTGTCTATAATCTTACCTGTATCACCAAAGAGCACCCATCAGTCACTGACAGATCCCAGCAGCACTTATTTTTTTCTATTGTTGAATGTTTTAATTGCCGTGTGACTGTGGTGCTCTGTGAAAAATAACCGGTTCTGAGCTCGAAATCGTATTTTCCGTGAGCATCGTCACTGTACAACCAAGTAGGATAGACTTCAGTATTTAGCTGTCACCTAAAATATAGATATTTAATCTGCTTTTTGTTTTGAATGTTGCTTTTCTTCAGGTGTCTCTGCAGTATAAGAGCGGCAGTAACTTCCACCACACCTGTGGAGGTACTCTGATCGCCAGCCAGTGGGTCCTGACCGCTGCTCACTGCATCAGGTAAGACCAAACAGACGCTTTAGAAACAAAATAGCTTACAAAATACATTTAAAATGTATATAGTAACCCCCCCCCCAAAGAAAGTGAAAATATCTTACAATGAGCTGATGTAATTAACTACTGTAGTTGAAATATTAGTCACTTTCACAATATTCCCTTGAATATACTATACCTGTATTGCAAGTAGTTGTTGCTGATATTCTATAACAGTCCATTGTAGAAAAATAGTAACATGTATTTGGCTAATATATTAAAACTTTTTACACCCAAGTCATAGTTTTATTTTATTTTATTTTTAAAGTTTTTAAAGAAACTGATTGGTGCCTAATTTATACATTACAATGCTGAAAATAACTAATTTTCAAGTGAATTGTTTGACCTTTTTCTGAATTTGAAAAAGGTCAAATCATTACCTTTTAATCTAGTAATTGGGATTTAAGATGCATAACTCTGCATTGTTTCATTCAACCTCCTGAATTGTAATACTTGAAAAAAATGAAATAAAAGAAAAATATTTGCTCTTGAATAGCTTCTATCAACACTGACACCTGTTGTGTATTTTGTGGTGACTCTGTAGCAGTCGCAACACCTACAGAGTGTATCTGGGCAAACACAACCTGAAGGACGACAATGAGGCCGGTTCCATCGCCCTCAGCCCCGAGAAGATCGTTGTCCACGAGCAGTGGGACTCTTACAGGATCCGGTAGGCATGACCATTTCCTCGACACAACCGCTGAACATCTTAAAACATTGATCTCTGGATTCTTTTTTGAATGTTATTCAACCAGGTGGCTCCATTGCCCCATTAAGAACTGAGGCCAATTCTACAAATGCCTTCTAAATCATTGGTTCTCAAACATTTCCGTACCAAGGACCGCCAAAATAAATTGGCAGCGGATCCCCCCCATCTGAAAATGTTTTGTGCTAGCCCCCCCCCCCCCCCCCCCCCCCCATCCAGAAGAGAAGATCTGTGTTAAATCTAAGTTCGCACAATTTTCCAAACACAAATATTCAAAAATGTTAACAAAATTTGCAGATATACAAGCTCGCAGCAGGGCATGAAGTGGCACATTGCCAATTGTACATCTGTTATTTTTGAGAACCACTGTCCTAAATCACTGTTCTAAATCCTAAGTTATAGAAAAACATTGTGTATAGCTCAAATAAAAAATGACACTCATTTCATTCATATTTAAATTCCTTTGTTCAAGACAACCTGATCAATATTAGTCGATAGTTATCATTCATTGCCATGGCTAGTACAGCCTTTAATAAAATATTATTGTATTTCAACCCCCAATGTTTTTTGTACAGTCGTACAGAAGTCAATTTATTTTCCTAATTTCTGTGCAGTTATAGCTATACAAAATAATGCACTAAATGTAAATCGATGTGTGTTGTGTGTTGTGTGTTGTGTGTGTGCGTGTGCGTGTGCGTGTGTGTGTGTGTGTGTGTGTGTGTGTGTGTGTGTGTGTGTGCGTGTGCGTGTGCGTGTGCGCCTTCCAGCAACGACATTGCCCTGATCAAACTGTCCACGCCCGTCACCTTCTCAGACAGCATCATGGCGGCCTGTCTCCCTGACGCTGGCTACATCATGACCCATGAGACCACCTGCTACGTCACTGGCTGGGGACGTCTCTGGAGTATGTTCTCAACACTTGAAATACATTTAAGCTTTATTTATATACTTCTTTACAACTCCATGTGCTTCTCAGAAAATAATGCTTTAAAAGAAAGGAAAAACATAAATGAAAAATAATAAGAATACCGGTACCTAAAAATACAAAGAAAATATATGAAAATGTCACAGCTGACATCATTTACACTACATGCTTTCATGGTAAACTGAAACTGACTCTTTTTGACCATGTTTGTATAAACTCTTCCTATAATACTTAACAACAATCACCACAAAATATCAACAATAACCTTGGTGAAATGTTTTTTTTTTACTTTTTTTTTGTGACGGAACATCACTGCTCTGTTTAAATAGAATGTGTTTGGCCTGGGCCGCGGCTGAGCCGTCCAGCCACCTGTAGGCCAGTATAATCCAGCCTGACGGCATGTTGCGGGTTCGAGTCCCGAGCCCGCCGGCTTTTGTCACATGTCTTCCCCCCCATCTCTCTCCGCCTTTCCTGTCTAATTACTGTATACCCTATCACTAAAGGCAAAAACGCCAAAAGAATATCTTACAAAAAATAAATAGCATGTGATCAATCCAAACATCCTGTTCTTTTCTATAGCCGGCGGTCCCATCGCTGACATCATGCAGCAGGCTCTCCTGCCTGTGGTCAGCCACGCCAACTGCAGCAAATACGACTGGTGGGGCAGCCTGGTGACCAACAACATGATCTGTGCTGGAGGAGACGGCGAGCTGGCCAGCTGCAACGTAAGTTACAAGAGCTTTTTGTTATCGTGGCACGCCACTCTAGCCCTAGAACACTAAACACGGGTGATTTTCACCCGGACAATTATATTTTTGTAACTTTCATAATGTTGCTGATGTCTGAGGTGGGTCTTTCAGTACCTTCATGATGCTCAGTGACATCATAGAAGGTAGGTTTGTTTCCCTGCCTACATCCCTGTTTTTTTCTACAGGCAGGTGTTTTATCTATATGGACCATTCTCACATGAACACCCACACGAATGGGTTCCCAGCTCAATTTGTTTAGGTTTTTTTTTTAAAATAATACCCACGTTTTTCACCAATTTTGCTATTTTTAAGGGGTGCAACCACTTCCTTACGCAGCTTTGTGTGTCTGTGGGTGGCTGGCTGGCTGTGTCCGTCCCTGGCTGGGTCTGAGCACGAAAATAGTGTTTGGTTGGTTTTCACAACCAAGTGTCACTGTTGCGCAGCCTAACACACACACACACACACACACACACACACACACACACACACACACACACACACACACACACACACACACACACACACACACACACACACACACACACACACACACACACACACACACACACACACACACACACACGTGTGAATGTAATGCACAATCTATGTAAAGCGCCTTGGATAAAGGTGCTATATAAATGCACCATTTACCATTTAGTTAACTTGAAAATGAAACTAAAATAATAATAGGGACGTATTGTATATTGTAATGTACATTTGTGGTGGTGGTGGAGCTAGAGTGACAGGTACCGGAGCTGAGCTGAGCCGAGCTTCGGCTGAAATTAAGCCCTGATTTTAACCCTTTCAGGGAGACTCTGGCGGCCCCCTGAACTGCCAGAACCCTGATGGCTCCTGGGACGTGCACGGTGTGGTCAGCTTCGGCTCCAGCATGGGCTGCAACTACCCCAAGAAGCCCTCTGTCTTCACCCGCGTCAGCGCCTACAGCGCCTGGATCAACAACGTAAGTAGTGCCTTCCATAAGCAGTGGTTCTCAGGGGGTTCCAGGTGGTCCCCAGCTAAATGATGGATCATGGGGGGTTGGTAACCAAAGGATCCCTTATAGATCGTTAACTCTTGAGAGTGTACAATTAAACCAAATGGACCCGTACAGGTCCATTTGGTTTCATTTTACACTATCAATAGATAAATTATTGTTAATAGATCTGTATTACTTAATTTACAAGAAGTCTACACAATTAGAGAATGTAGAAGAATTGTTATTTTGATTTTGATGAACATTTGTCGTTTGCCTATTATATCTCCTATGGTACCAACAGCATGGAATTGTGGACAAAATCGTATCCAACGATAACAAAATATTCTTTAGTTTTGGGTCTGAGAGGCTAAATGTCATCAATGGTGGTCCGTGGCTCAAATGCCGAATGAATAATGGGCCTTGATATGAAAAGGGTTGAAAACATAGCAGTGGTTCTCAAACTTCTTCGTGTGGACCCACAAATACATGTGTATTTGTGTGCGGACTCCTATCTCAATTTTTTTTTTTAATAGCAGATCTACATACAAGTTTATAGCACGTCGTGCCATGCTATGAGCAAGTATATCTGCTCTTCTTGAATAGCCAAAGTATAAAATGTTTTTAAAGTGGTGACGTTATATTATCTCATTTTGATGGTGGGGACCCCTGGTACCCTCCCAACCCACAAGGACCACTGGGGGTCCATGGACCCCACTTTGAGAACCATTGTTTTATAGTATTTAACGTGATGTGGAATTTCAATTATGCTGATTTTTATACTATATCGTTGCTGTCGGGAGGAAACCACCTAACTCAATTTTTGAGGTTTTTGATTATTTAATTTTTTTGCATAAATCAGTGTAATTGAACACCATTTTCGTCTGTTTGAATGAAACAATGAAAAGTAGCGCTTCTAACAAAGCCTCCTAACTCCATTGGACCCTCAAACTGTCTGCTAAAGCAACTAACTCCTCCACCTCTCCCCTCTCATGGAAGTAATTGACATTATATAAAGTCACAAAACCAACTGTTTGAGGGTCTGAGCAGTGATGAGGCAGTATTGCTTTGTTTAAAAAATAAAATAAAAATCATTTCCTGAAAAATGAACGGTTTGGAGTTACGTATAATGCATTAAAGTTGTATTTTCCATTTTAACCATTTTGCTTACACATGGAAGTAAGGATTCTTAAAGTTGGACTGAATTGTGATTACAGGACTACAGTATGTCCGTAAATAATGGTTTAGTATTTCTCCTGCTTTAAATGTGGCTCAGTGTGGCAGTGAAATTATACTAATTTATATTCTTACCACGTAAGAGTGTCTCTGGATAATTGCTGAGGCTATAACACATTCTTGTATGCTTTTCCTTTTCCAGGTGATGACCACAAACTAAGGCGCATAGGATGGATGTCCAACTTGGTTGTTATACAGCTGTCAATGTCAAATCAAATAAAGCAAACTACTGACTGTTTTCTTCTTGTATTCGCAAAATCATATTATTTATCTAATCATGTCCATGTATGAAGACATGTAAACTGTACAATTATACCTTTACAAAACCGTTTATCACAATTATCCCAAGGAGCTGCACCCCTGCCCATTTTGATAGGCTGGAATGGCTTGACGACAGAGTACAGCATCTTGCAATATACCTTATAGTTGTTTGTGTAACCTAGAACTGGAGGTCTCTGCTCAATTACGAAGTTGTTTTTCTGTATAACAACGTTCTATGAATTTTTCAACCATTGTACTGAAGTGTTTGGTAAAATCATTTGGGTCTTTGCGTTTAAGCCTGCAAAGCTGACTGTACGGTAGGCTATTCTTCAAAGGGAGTGGTTGGCACTGGCAGCTGTCTGCTCTGAGAAGGCTGTACCGGTCAGTAGTTTTGGTGTATAAATCTGTGTACAAGACATCGTCTTTACGGATTATCCAGGTGTCCAAAAAACTAACTATGTAAATTATAGTTCACAGTAAACAGTTCACATGAAAGAAAGGGTTGACCACACTGTTGAGGATTTTTTTCCCAAGTAACCCACAAAAAGACTACGTTGCAAGACATGTTTGAGCCATAGCCACACCTTTCCTCTGTAGGAAAAACTCATCCTGAAACATAAAATAAATTATGGGTCCATCACCAACTCAGCGAGGGTAGTGATGCTATGATTTGATCATTTGATGGTATTGGATTAGCACTGCGTGACTAAAAATGCTCAAGGGCATGAATGCCTCCATCATGTGGATCATTTGTGTATAGTGCTTCCACATCAAAATACAGTCTGAGGGTATAGTGGGGCCAGGGACTCCAACATTGCAATTACATGACCAGTATCCTTTTCAAAAGAAGGGAGCAAGGCCTGATCAAATAATCTACAAAAGCAGTCAAGCAGACATGGTAGAGGCAAGGGAACCGATGCCTGACACTATGGGTCGTCCACTCTTGTGGACCTTAGCTAGGAATGGTGTAAAAAAACGGAATGCTGGGATTTTGCACACTATATACCACATTTCCCACTTTCAACAAAAGAAGCCTGTCGGCTGCACTTTTTCTTGGGTCGCAGCGCGGCCTGGGTCAGGTCAACCCGAACGCGTATCATATGTATGTCCCCCTCCCAGTGAGCTGTGGCATTCCACAAGGAAGCATACTGGGCCTTTACTGTTCCTAATATATGTAAACGGCATGACATCAGCTTGTGACTGCAACTTGTTCCTGTTCGCAGATGACTCCGCACTGCTAGTCTCGGACAGGAACAAACTGCAGGTTGAAAAGGCCCTCAGCTCTGAACTCGGTAGAATCTGCACCTGGCTCGCTGATAACAAACTATCTTTACACCTGGGGAAAACTGAATCCATTCTCTTTGGATCAAATAGTAATCTCAGCAAGGCAGATGGCTTCTTGGTTAGAGTGCGGGTGACAATATTATCACACGAAAAAATTAAATTACCTACCTAGGTTCCATCCTGGAGGCTAATCTTTACGGTGATAAAATGGCCACCAACGTAATCAAAAAAGTCAACGAAAGAACAAGATTCCTTTACAGGATCTCCTCACTGGTCAACAAAAACACCTTGAAGACCCTAACAGGAGCCCTCGTACAAGGTTTCTTTGACTATGCATGCACCTCTTGGTACCACAGCACCTCAAAGGCCCTTAAAACAAGGCTCCAGACTTCCCAAAACAAACTGGTCAGGCTCCTACTTGGCCTCACCCCCCGAACCCACCTCACCCATGCCCACTTTGACAGGCTGGAATGGCTTAGGGAGTACAGCATCTTGCAATGGGTCTGGTCCACAAGATTCGATACACCACCAAGATAGTAAAGACACCCATGTACCTGTCTAAATACTTCCTTAATGTTAACGAAGTCCACACCCACAACACCAGAGGGAGTACAACAATGTCCAACCCAGATTCGGCACAAACAAGGGACTAAATTATTTTCGCTCCTATGCCACCAAAATGTGGAACGCCCTACCAACAGTCATTAAGACATGCAAATCCCTTGACTCCTTCAAAACTGCTCTCAAAGGGCACCTACGGACGGCTGCAATTCGAAACTGGCCCCTGTAAAAATCGGAAATCCCCACCACCCACCCCTTTCGCCCTCAATGTATATGTTTCTTTTCCCTTTTTTACCTCCTTTATGATGAATTCCTGTTCTGTTCTTTTTGGCTATATAGAAGTGTCTATTTGTACGTCTCTAAATGTTTTGATGATTTGAACAACCTGGACCCTCTTAAACAAGTGTAATGCTTTATTGGGTCGTTCACTCACAGTTAACAGTCTTTGTATTGAGTTGTGCTTGAAATGTACTGTAATTCTGCAAACTGTTAATAAATATTTCAATCAATCAATCAATCAATCAATCAATCAATCAATCAGTCAATGAACAACAACAACAAAAAAGGCCAAATCGTACCGGTTTCGTGGAATGACTCACTTTATCCATTTAGTTGCTTACAGTATCTGCTGTTGAAAATACACAGAAACATATTTTGTGTTGTATATTTTCGTTTAAATACTTACTTGATTGTTTTAATATGCAAATTAATCGTTTTTGTTTACTTTTTTGTTAACTTTTATTCTGAAGAGCTCGGCCACCGGAAGTCTAGCTCACTATACATTATACACTGGCGAACATCAGACGGTAAGAAGAAATACTTGGCGAGAGCCTCTTTTAAAACTCTTTTAAATCGGGTAATTTCTGGGAAGACAGGAGAAGAACGCTACATCTAGTTCATGGGTGGTTGTTGTAGTTACATTTTGTAAGCAACGTGACTTTAAAAACACGAGTGTAATCTAAAGCATAATAGTCATTACAAAAATACATCGACGCCTCCTTTCTGTGCTAGCTGGCTAACGTTAGCATGGTTTGACAGTACAGGCCCCAAGTCAGTCATCATAGCCTAAGATTTAGACCCTCGTAGATGTATTTTTAATACATATAATCTAAATCTCAGGCTAAGTCAATCAATTCAAAGGAGCTTTATTGGCATGAGAGAAACATTCGTTTACATTGCCAAAGCAAGTGTCAAAATAGTCAGTCAGACTCTCCCACTCCCAGTAGCAGGCGGAGGAGAGGAATGGTGACTGACTGAAGCCATCACGGAATGTTCCATCTTTGATTGATGGATTGATTGAAATATGTATTAACAGTTTGCAGAATGGGTATATTTCACCTGAAAGCAAAACTCAATACAAAGACTGTTACTGTGGACGACACACTGAAAAAGCATTACACTTGTTTACAACAGGGTCCACCATTTTCAATTCATCAGAACAAAGTTTACAGTGTCTTTAGCTGCTCTGAGGGAGACACCCGTTCTTATCGCGTGGGGCATCAAGTAACCTGGCATTGATTTCACCAGTGGTTCTGAAAACATTTTGATATCAAGGGAACCCCCCCACCCCAAATTGATTGTGTAGTAGCCTATGATATTTTAACAAAATAGTCATTAGCCAATCATTTCACATTGAAGTGCCCAGATGTCCAGACTGCCCACCTATCCTATCCTGTAAGTGTATCCCATAGTGTGTGCGATATTGTGTTTATTGTAGACAGAGTACTGTATTGTCATGTAGACTCTGTCAATTTTTGAGAATATAGTAGGATCATGAGGCCAGATATCTCCTGGTGGGTGACCAGGCAGTAGTGCTGACATTGCTGCACCATTTTTTTTGCTGCACCATCCTATGTTCTTTTTGCGGCTTTCGCCTTTATTCACCGGCCAAGGTGCCTGGACCGCTGAGCCACGGCCCAGGCCAGTGCTGCACAATTAATTGAAAATTGAGATCTAGAGTCAGACACCTATGCAATCTCATTTTGTGTAGAGTCGTGAAGAATCGTGCAGCACTAGTTGGATATGCATTATGCAATTCATTTTAGTTACTCTTATGTTATTTAACTTATTTTTAATACATATTTTCATGGAAAAAAATGAGAGTCGTGTGAGAATTGTGATCTCAATTCTTGTGAAGGAAATCGAGATTCACATTTGAGCAAGAATTCTGCAGCACTACCAGGCAGCACAGCTGTAGAGTTAGGATCTGACCTGTCCTGGACCGCTCTGCTTTCTGTTCTGTCAGACCCTTTATTATCAGATGACACCTAGGAGGTCAAAGGGATGGGCTGTCATTCTTACCTGTATTTCTTGTCTGTACTTGTTTCTGGGATGTACTGTTTTTTCTTTTTTTGGGGTGTAGAACTAGTGTAGACCGTATATAAGCTGTGAGTAAAATGCTGTAGTGCTGCACAATTAATCGCCAGCACTCAATACATGTCCTTTTCACATGCTTTATTTACCTCTGACGAACAAACAGCGGAAGGCAAGCAGTTTGATTTGATGTCTGTTTAAAGCCACAGCAGTTGGCCCCAGGTGCCACATTTTGAATACTGTGAGCAACTACAGACAATACATTTTCTGATGGAATTTTTTTTGAATCGTGTGAGAATCGTGATCTCAACTCTTGTGGAGGAAAATCGAGATAAGATTCACATTTGAGCAAGAATCGTGCACTAAAATGCTGTTCTAAGAACAAGCGGACTTGTTTTTTTTTTCACTGATTGAATTGTAAATCTGTCTCCTCCTATTTTGGTACTAAAATATAATCGCTCATCTTTTAAACTCTGAACTGTTTTATTTATTGTGTCCATCTTGAAACAGTTTGATTGCCCATCAAGACAACGCAGGTGATTGTCGGACCACCGGTTTCATTCTCCAACTAGAAAAAGTGGCCCTCGGGGCACAGGTCTCCACCAAGCCAATGTGAAAAGGGTGCCATTTCTTGTTATGCCGTGGATGGCAATTGAATGATTTGAGGCATTTTGTTCCAAAAATGTGTTTTGTAAAAATCCACCTGTTGGTGGCGCTATAACAGGCCAATGTGAAAATTGTGGGATATATTCCTCCGCCTAGTAGGAACGCCTGTGAAAGATTTCACGTAAATGGCACGCTTCGTTCATGATTTGAGGCTTTTTGTTAAAAACGGGCCAATCCTGCACATTTTTAAAGCCAATGTTAGCCAATCAGTATGGAATATGAAATATTGGACAGATCTAGAGATACTGTGTATTTGTGTAACGATTTGCAGGACAAAATATGGAGGAGTAATATAAAAAAAAACTATTACAAAAGTCGGCCTACTGGTGGCGCTATATCAGGCCGTTCTGGAAAATTTGGGGCAGAGGTTCATCGTTGGCATCTAGGGAGTGTGTGTGCAAATTTTGGCATCGACCCGGTTAACGGTGCCGGAGATTAGCTGTACATAGACGGCCGGACGGACGGACACACGGACGGAGTGCAAATCATACTCTCTCCCCAATGCCTTCGGCCTGGTGGAGACAATTATTAGAATGAAATGGTCGCAGTAATCTGCACTACGTCTATGACATCTTGTCTGATGTAACATAATTATAATTTTCCTCTGTAGATGCCTAGATGGCAGGTAGCCATCAGGAAAAAGCTAGTGATAGTAGGGGATGGCGCGTGCGGAAATACCTGCCTACTCATCGTGATGTAACAGGATCATAATTGTCTCTTTCCTCCGTAGATGGCAGCCATCAGGAAGAAGCTAGTGATAGTAGGGGATGGCGCGTGCGGAAAGACCTGCCTGCTCATCGTCTTCAGTAAGGACCAGTTCCCGGAGGTCTACGTCCCCACCGTGTTCGAGAACTACGTGGCAGACATCGAGGTGGATGGGAAACAGGTGAGCAGCTTCAGTCAACCAAAAACTCTTCAGTCCCCCCCCAAATCCCCATATTTGAACTGGGAACCCCCAAAATAATCATATTTGAACTGGGAACCCCCACAATAATCATATTTGAACTGGGGGGTAACCCCCCACCCTGGCAAGCACTTGGAAATGTAAGAGTTGCGGCATTTTCTTTGACTCTGTTCCACAGATGAAGGTTTTTGAAAATGGCCAATCTGCAAGTAATTGTAGTTTGTCATTTGTTACTTTTTACATAGTAATGGGATTACTACTACTATCCGTTTATTTTCATAATTCATTTAATAATTCCTTTCATTTTATTAAAATTTACACTTAAGGGCCAGATGCCCTTTATACACTTACTGTATGTTGGTTTGTTTATGTAATATAATATAATCATTATGTAATGAGAAAACAATGTTGCACTTTATGCTAAAATCATTTTGGGACCCCCCCTGGGGGTCCTGACCCCCAGTTTGAGAACCATTGTTTTTTTATGGGATGAAGCCCCCAGGAATTGTTTTTTAAATAAAAACACAATCAAGGTCACTAAAGGCGACATCGGCTAACATTTTAGATTGGACACTATGCTATCTGTCAGTGGTATCAAATAGTGTTTAGTCATATTGTAGGGATTAATCTCTACTATGTATATCTATCTAGGTTTAGGTTAACCTTGGGGGAATCCTTGTGCTATCATTTAAATGCTCAAATGAGTCGACCTCCTTCACCATCATCTTGCCGCCCACTAGTCGATGTGTCAAAGTGCTAGCTAACCATTCCGGTGCAACCTATATGTTGTTTTAACTTTGAATCTGGATGCTACATCTGTGTCTCATTAGTGATTGCTATACATGTACTACCAACATAATTTATATTTAAATTTTTTGAACAAGAAGGTTTTCACTTTTCAGAAACCTTAGTTTAGATTTTAGAAGATGTTTTTGTAATCGGCCTCAGGTCTACATGGGTTAAAATAGTTGCCAATGTCCACTGCTCTTAGTCAGGATGGGTAAATTCAGAGCTTGATTCTTCAGGTACACACATATTTGTATACCATTATTATTATTACTACACAATCATTTATTTTTGCCTCTTATCTCTCAGGTGGAACTTGCACTATGGGACACAGCCGGCCAGGAGGACTATGACAGACTGAGGCCTCTCTCCTACCCCGACACAGATGTAATTCTCATGTGTTTCTCTGTAGACAGCCCCGACAGTTTAGGTATTTGCAACACACGAATGACACGCGTCGTATATATACTTTTATTGCACAACCTTTTTAATGCCATTGTTTTTGCGATGAATACATTAGGACTGTCATGATTACAAATTTAAGCGGACGATTAATTGTCACGCAAATAATTGTGATTAATGATTTGAATTGTGTTTTTTGCATTTAACAATGGAACGTTACAATTTGTATTTCGGTTTGCCCTTTAGGCTTCGTAATCACAAATTGCACAGAGCAGATATGACAAATACCTTAAATATACAAAGAAATCACTGACACATTTAATATTTTCTTCTGTCCAAAGAATTTACAAAATAGCGGAAATAGTTGATCTACACGCTAGTGTTGTAAGCTAGTAGATCTGCTATTTCTGCTATTTTAGCTTTTATTTTTATTTTGAAAATGTGTGGTTTTTCAACATGGAAACGATTGACGATTATGCAAAATTATCTCAAATAATTGCGATAATGTAATAATCGTGACAGGCCTAATTACATATCTGTGTGAGTAACCATCAAGTAGAGTCCAACACCTTGTGAAGAGTGACTGGTTTGCGAGCCCTGTACGGTGTAGTAGACTCATTCTTCTACCTTTTGCCCTGTAGAGAACATTCCAGAAAAGTGGACCCCGGAAGTGAAACACTTCTGTCCAAATGTTCCCATCATCCTCGTGGGCAACAAGAAGGACCTGCGCAACGATGACCACACTAGACGGGAGCTCGCCAAAATGAAACAGGTGGGTATAGAGAGTTAGTGAGTGACTCAAGCCTTTTCATTTCACAGACCCCCCCCGTTTGATATGTATTATTAGGCTACATATCCCTATTTCATAGGATTTCATAGATATACACTGTAATAAAAGGGCATCTTTGAAAAATCACTTTGCAAATCAGTCTGGACAGAGGCTGCTTGACACGTATTTCATGACGTCACCTGTTACGTAGCCACGTTGTTGCTGATACATCATCAGCCAGCGCCACTCTTTCCATGCTTCTCACAGTTGACAAAAATAGTGCCGTTCGAGACTTGAGAGTAAAAACCTACGGTAAAAAGTAAACGATTAGTACAAAAAAAATCACACCCGTGTGAACTGAGTGGTGTAAGGTCTTATATAGACTGATCAGCTGTGGTCTGACGTAATGTCTGACGTAATGAAATCACACCCGTGTGAACTGGGTGACCATAGCAACCATGCTCATTTTTTGGTACGAACAGACAGACAGACAAACTAACAAAGCCAGTTGTGGTTTACACCACTCAAAAATGACGGCTGTGTGGGGTGAGTTTAGTGAATGATAAGGAGTCGTCGCAGGACAACAGCAGTAGCTGCGCATTGATACAACGTCAAACTAGTGTTTTTCCTCAACCCGCACCACAGACCAATCGGAAGCCTCGGCTCCATTTCAACCTTCACTCCAGACTGATTTGCGAAGTGACATTTCAGATCCGCGGAACGCAGCAAATCAGGCTGGAACCCAGGCTACCGCACAGTCTGAAACTTGCAAAAAATTGTTTCTCTTTGAAAGATATCACAAAAATCCCACGGTCATGAAATTCTTGGAAATATTTTGAAATTTGAAAAAAATAAACATTTTCCTGTCCTGGAAAAGGTTTGGATTTATCAATGGTCCTGGAAAATAGTTGGCTTTGCATTGTTTTTGGCTATTGATTTTGATTTTTTGTTAATAGTTAAAAGTCCTTTCAGAAACCTTAGTTTATTTAGTTTTAGCACACTTACAAGGACAGGTGTGCGAATAATGAGAGAAAAGAGGTCACACTGTCTTCACTTATAGAGCAGCAGTTTATTCAGCTGAGTGACAACGTTTCGGTCTAAAAGACCTTCATCAGGAGATACCTGATATAAAATGTGCTCTTTTTTCGAGAGCAACATGTTTTTGAAGTTTCTGACAGTGTGCTGGTGCTTTCTTTGTTTTTCAAAGATACCCTTTATATTATATGCACTTTTTGAGTGGTGTAAACCACTCCTACAACTGGCTTTGTTGTGCAGAAAAAATGAGCATGGTTGCTATGTTCACCCTGTTCACCCGGGTGTGATTTCATTACGTCAGACATGATAGTGCAGAAAAAATGAGCATGGTTGCTATGTTCACCCTGTTCACCCGGGTGTGATTTCATTAAGTCAGACATGATTTCATTACATCAGACAGGCTATAATACACCACTCAGTTCACACGGGTGTGATTTTTGTCCTACGCACCTGTCATCAACCTTTTGAGGGGTGCAGCATGGCCTTTTTCTATATAGAGCTACACTGTAAAATCCTCAGTGTGTATAAATGGAACCAAATGGACCTGTAAGGGTTCCATTTGGTTCCATTTATACACTCAAAGTTACACACTTGTGAAGTCCCCTGGTATTAGCTACCAGTTTTGTTATCGGAGACCAGCTACAAAAACTTTAATGCTTCGATTATGATCTAATTTGACATTGTTCTGGAGCAGGAGCAGAGCGAGGAATGTAAAGAGTACTAGGATAGGCACAGGGCTCAGTACGGGGGTGCCAGGTGAGGAAACACCCCAACCAAAAGTCAGAAAATATTCTTCTGGACACTTTAAAAGTGTAAGAAATCAAAAAACATAAAATAACTCTTAATATTATGAAAGTCTGACATTCATACTCATTCATAGCCAGGAACGTGAGTTATGTCCATTTTAATCAATGGTTAATCTCACCAAGACCGTAAATGACGTTGAGTCATTGTTTCCACTAGAGGGAGCTCATGGCTAACCTATGATGAACCTTATGCAACTCACTCTGAAGAAACCAAGCCCCCAGTAAGGCTATCCAATGTTGAAGCTGCCACTACCTACTAGTGAAAAGTGGAACTGCAGCACGTTCATGGAGGTGAACGGACGTTCATGACCTCAAATTTGAGGTCCGGGCTTAACTTCCGCTCACTCGAGCCATTGAGTTATAATTGTACTTCCGTGGAGAACCAGTGGTAAGGATCAACAGTGTGTGTTTGTATTCACACTGGACCTTAATGGCAGTGTCTTCTTGAACTTCTTGTCTCTAGGAGCCAGTGAAAAACGAAGAGGGCAGAGACATGGCGAACCGCATATGTGCCTTCGGCTACCAAGAGTGCTCCGCCAAAACCAAAGATGGCGTCCGGGAGGTGTTCGAGATGGCCACCAGGGCTGCACTGCAGGCCAAGAAACGTAACAAGCCTGTTCGCTGCCTCCTGTTATAGTTCGACCAAGAACAAGGCACTGGCCTCAGTCACAGATGGAGAGGGCAGTTTTGTCTTTGTCCCTTTCATTGGACATTTGAGGTAGGGGAGGGTATTTGGGGGGGGGGGCATGGAAAAGTCCTGGGTATGCCTAATTTTGAATCATCCCACTGATCCCAGGCATTCTTGGGCACATTCCGGCATATCTAAAAATGTTTCGATAGGCGTCTAAACTATGGCCTTTACTCTGTATGTTTCCATGATGTGCCATATTTGCAACGCACCTGTCAGAACCCTTTAAGATCTTGAAAGCTGCTTAGCGTCGGGTGGTATGGGATGATTTGGAATTGGGCAGATGGAAAGAAAGAAGAGATGAACTGTGCCATGATAGGTAGGAATGGATGGAGAGAGTAAAAAAAGGTCCTTTACCAGGCCAATGACAACGAGGACAAAGAGAAACGGAGATAATGACAAAGTATAAGTAAGGAAAGTTAAAGTAAAGCAAGGCTTACACAGTGTCGCCTACATATACAGTGCCTTGAGAGCAGTGGAGAGGTGGGGTGGGGGAGGGGGGATTTAAACCCCAGACAGAGGTATGTTTTGTTAGATTTAGTATTCGTGCTCCACCTTTTTTGTGAAAGCTTTGTCCCTATCATTGGCTTGGCTCCTTCGGCGGGGCCCCGTGTTCTGACTCAGGCACTATGCAGGGGTATTCTATAAACTAGATTGTATGACATGTTTTCCCATATTGAATTGCTTCCCTGATGAACTTATTTTTGTGACTTGACTGTGTGTGTGTGAATGGTTGCGTGCGTGTGCGCTCCACTGCAGGGCTGCATGCAAGTGAATGTCTGTATATTTAGTGTCTTGTGTTACATTTTTCAGTGTTGATGTACTGTATGCATGTATTGTAAAGGCCTTTTCGTGTCCCTTAAACCATGTCGCCATGCCAAAGTTACCCCTGACCTGACGGCCACTTGCTATGGTGTAAACGGGTAATGGAATCAACAGCTAACTCAGAGTGACATACGGATATTTTTCCACATTACTTTTACTGGAAGACTTTGTACCCTAGAGAGATGGAGGCACAATCAAAACCGTTCAGTTCTTAGGACCTTTTTGTTCGTGTGTTCGTGTGTGTGTGTGTGTGTGTGTGTGTGTGTGTATACAAGAGATGCAATTGATTGTGTTAATCAGTGTATTTTATCATTTAAGCGTGATATAGTTGATAAGTTAACTTTGCTTTTTGGAAAGGAGAAGGTAGGCTATACACTGACACCACGCTAGACTGGAACGCCCAAAAACGTCACATCCGGTTTTAGCCTGGGGTAAGAATTTTCTATGGCTGCCAATGCAACTTTGTCCAATCCTTAATCACATATGGACAAACATCTATGCCGATGCTATCTAACTTGCGGAGGTAGCGTGCCTTGTCCACGGGCAACAGATCTTTCAACGTATGGCATTGCAAATACGTTTGATAATCGCTACTCTGCTCAATATTGTTTTGAAAATGCCGCAAATTGCATTGCAGTGAACGAGCGCAAATCACAACTTCCCCCGGTTGTGGGCGGAGTCACAGTTGAGGCGCTGTTTATGTGCCGTGGTGTCAGTGTACCCTATTACTATAGTATCAATTTGTGTTACTGTATGTTTTACAAGGCCTTCTAAGGACATGTTCTTGACATGTTTTGCATTTTTGCCTCTCAACCCCCACCCCCTTTTATTGATATCGTCATTATTGTATTATCACTTTTATTGTTGATGTCGCTAATTTTCATAGTTATATTTTAACCATTTCTTTAATCCTGCTGTTATGATCAGCTTTGTCATTTGAATGATAAATTGTAACCATAGTATTGTATATTGCTAATTGAAGGTCACGTTTAAGGGTGAAATGTTGGAAGGTTTACGTGGGGGGAGGGGGGGATTGCTGGGGCCTGTTACTTTTTGTACTGTGACATCTTGGGATTTCTGGAGTTTTTCAAATAAAGCTGGTGGTATTAGAGTTTTCTGGTGTATTTGTGCCTATATTGTGCAACTGTTTATTTGTGTGTATGCAGTGGTACTTAAAGGGGAAAACCACCCATTTTCAACATTTTACTATGTCATTAATATACCTTAGAGCTGTTGTGAGGAAATAATAAAAAAGTCCCCCCATTCTGTGTTTCCTAGAACAAGAGGTCTGAAAAAAATCATTAACATGGTGAAACACATCTTGATGATGTCATCAAGATGTGTTTCACCATGTTAATGATTTTTTCATACTTACAGTTCTAGGAAACACAGAATGGGGGGGACTTTTTTATTATTTCCACACAACAGCTCTAAGGTATATTAATGACATTGTAAAATGTTGAAAATGGGTGGTTTTCCCCTTTAAGAACAAGTATCAATACTGCAATGTAGAAATACTCTGGTACAAGTAAGTAAGTCCGGTATTCAGCACGAGGTAGAGTCATGTGGGCTAACACAAAAAGGTCCTGCATGTTTCCATTGTGGACCTATGTATTCAATATTCATCAACATTGATTGATTGAATTTTGATTGAATACTTTACAGTTTGCAGGGGGAAAAAAGCACAGGAAAGTACAGTTCAATTCAACACAAGGTCTGCTGGATTTATAACCCAAGAAAACCTATGGCTTGTTTCCACTCGGGTCCTTCATATTCAATTCGTCAACATAGCATGTGTATGATGTCATGTTGAGTGCATGAAATGCTAATGAGTTCATGATATGCTGATATGTAGGGCACAGGGTTCATATCAGTCATACCACCCGTTCATACATCAGATCAGAATATATCTTACTCAGTGAAACGTTCAGGGTTGACCTGTTTTACTAAGGAATGTCAGTTATCCAATTACCGTCGTGGTAGCTCCAGCCTGAGCCATAGTGCACCAATCAAACGGTCGGATAGAGTATCTAGTCGTCGTCGTCCCCTCCCACAAAGGACTGTGGCCAGGGTTGCCATGCCCGCTTATTATAAGCAACTGTGGTCTTGCTTTTCTATAAAGTTGCTTGTAAAGATTTGCAGTTGCGGGTTGCGACTTTTTGGGGGGCTTGTTTCCTAATGTTAATTTCCTAATTTTCTAAACACTAGTGTTTCATCAAGTCAAGGACCCCCATATTTGTCTGCGGACCCTCAGGACCCGGCCCCCATGCCCAAAAAATATTCACATTTTTCCAAATGTCTTTTTTTGTTATAGTAAATCTACAATGTCACAACACGGCGTGATGCAATGCGTTTTGAGCTTGTACTAGGGGTGCGTTCGGAAATGCGTACCGGGAGCGCACTCGCCTATTAGTTTGCATTGCTCAGTGCGCTATTTCCGAACGCGCCCCTAGGGCTCGCTTCTTTTGGGCTTGTTTTCACAGACCTGGGTTGCTTGTTTCTCGCAAAACCAGGCAACACTCCCTGGCTGTGGCTGAAGTGACTGTAGCCATTTTAAATGTTTTACACTCTGTTCTCTTGAGGAAATTAAATATATTTTTTTCAGCCCGGCATCCTTCCTAGTTCCTACATGTCCTTTCAGGCACCGATGCAGATCAAACGTGGCACTAGTAAGTTTTCCGCCTTAGTTTGTGCGTGACTGCGTGTGTGCACGGGCTGGCTGGCTGATGACCCAAAACAAGAGAATGCTAACCAGCCATCCATGCCTCTCTCTCTCTGCTTACATGTAGCAGTGCTGCTAGCTAACATTATGTTTAACCTCGCGTCACCAGGCTTTCACCTAGGAGGAGTGTGGGTGTGTGTGTGTGTGGTCTGTGCACATCATTTTCAACTGTTGTTTAGACTAGTGGACAATACATCTGTTGGGATGCAACGGATCATGCAAGTTGAAACTAGCGTCCCTCCCTATTATTCTGGGGTTGAACAATCGGCGAAAATATCAGATCTACAAGTTCGCTTTTCGGTTAAGATATTTAGTAGTAGAGAACGAAAGCAGGAGGGTGAGGGTCCCTAATTCTTATTCTGGGGGCGAACATTTGGCAGGGTCAGCCCCTGCCTGCATATAATGGGGGTTTATAGTGGTTTAATAAAAACCAGTGTAGCCACGCCAGTGCCACTAGCCACAATCTTTACCTTCGCCAATCATGTGCATTGTTGACATTGTCATCAATACACTGATAGCACGTGAAATTCCTGTGTGTGACTAAAACTAGGAGGTGTCTTTGTCTACTAGGCAAAGCAAAGTTACTATATTTACCCAGGGTAACTGGACTAAGCATCAGATACTTGTTTACAGCCATGCCCTGCTCATAGAACATTTCATGGTAGTGGTTCAATGCCTTGCTCAAGGGCACTTCAGCGGTGGTAATTTTAACGTGTCGGACCGCTGATTCGAACTGGCGACCTTCCGGTATCAAGACCGCTCCGCAATCCGTTCGGCCACCGCTGCCTAGAGGGAACTCTGTCTCGGGGCATGAATTCTTTAGTAGTGTTTCAGAGCTTTCGCCCTGTATGTCTGCCTGCCTGTGCCATCTCTTGTGTACAGACTTAGGTTACAGTGCAACAACCTCCATTATTATATCGCATCGATTTGTTTTTCAAGGGCACCTAATGTGGTAACCGAGAGGAAGGACGAAGCAAAGCAAGCAAAACATCCCCAAAACCGAGTCAGTGGACCAGTATGGACTTTGATAGACGGTGAGTAACAACAGCTACAGTCACCCCACGTTGAGAACCAGTTCCAGTTCCAGATGGTCCCCAGCTAAATATTAAATAGTTAGAAACTCAATGGACCCTTAGAGTACGTTTTAACAGCGGGAGACCAACGGCGAGCATCGCGTTTTAAAACATACTGTTATTCGTCACTTTCCATTCGTACATCTGAGAGTGTACATACGGTTGAGTTAATGAGTTGTGGGGGGGGGGGGGGGGGGGTCTGTGGGCTAATTAAGCATTAGCATACCACACTGGGGGTCCTAGACGTTAAAAAGTTCCAGTAGATTTGTGAACCCGACTGTCGTCCTCCCACAATTTTTAAATGCTTCCGTCATACAGATGCATTTGAAAGAGAAAGCGGTTGTGATGCCTCCTCCCCTATCCCCGGCTTCTGTTTTGTCTTCACACGTCGCGCAACTTTGTCCTAATATATAAATGTAAATAATCAAAGCCTATATAGCTGGCTGCTTATGAAAAAATAAAATGTAAAGATATTTAAAAAATATATTTTCGCTGGAAATGACGGTCATCTGACGACAAATGACGGCTTCTTTCCTTGGCTTTCGGGGAGGTGTAGCTCCAGACTATGGAATTCGGGGAAGGTGGATTAGTTGTCTGGCTACGCGAGACTACAGTACCAGTGTTGTTAAAACATCTGTTCCTAAATAATTGTAATTTCTCATAAATCTCCACTGTTTTGTCTCGGCAGTAGGAGTGGGCGTGGCGACCGCACGGGTCGCTATGGCAAAAACGCCCCCAACGATCACAACTTTCGAGACATGGACTACCGCGGCTATGGCCAAGAGGATGAAGACCCGCCGGGAATGGGATTCGACGGCGTGGAGATGGAGAGACAATATGGCCGCGACGAGCAGCCGGCCGGCAATCGAGACTTTGCCCCGGGTCGCTTCCAGGACCGACCCGGGTTTCCGCAGAGGGGAGAGGGGCGAGGAGAGGACGGGCGCAGCAGGGGGAAAGGCCTCCTGTGCCCCTCTCGGTCCCAGCAGGCCCAGCCCGATCTGGCCTTCCCCAGCAGGCTTCAGAAAGACGAGGAGGGATCCTCCAGGAGGGACTTCCAGAACTTCAGGACCGGCTCGCAGGGAAGGGGCCAGGGGGGCCAAAGTGGGAGAGGCTACCCCGAGAACAGGAGCCCCCGCTCGGGGGCCCGAGAGGGCGACTGGGACCGTGAGGCTGGAGTTCAGTTGGAACAGTTTGAATGCAGTCCAGCGAGACGCGGGGAGGAAGAGAGGTTCCCCCGTGGGCCAGGGAAGAGGAGGGTAAGCTGAATAGGGCTGTCAGTCACGATTACAAATTTGAGTTGACGATGAATTTTTGTCCACTCAACCATTGTTGCAGCGCTAAACATGTTGGTTGTGTACTCTGGGGACTGTGTTGTCTTTATGTTGTGTATATTGTTATGAGTTTTTTTTTTATTTGTTGAACAGACGGAAACAAATGGAATATCCCTCTGTGATGATAATAAAGACTGATTATGATCATTGGTTATTATTTGACTGTGTGACTGTATACAGGGTTTCCCGGGCGGGGAAGATGATCGAGGGGCTGTGGGTCCAGGCCTCATGGACATGACCCTGGACGAGCTGGACCAGAGAGACCAGGACTATCGGGATGACCCGGACCTCAACGAGAGGCACAGCAACATCATCATGCTGCGCATGTTGCCGCCCAGCGCCACTGCCAACGAGGTGTGTGACGAGGTGTGTGTGTGTGTTTGTGTGCAGAGTTGCAAATAGCCTGCATGCTGTATCCTTAGACTCCCTAAAATGAGAAAGGACCCAATCCTGTCACCCTCCGGGGGTCCTGGAATGCAATACTGCAGAGGTTCTCAAAGTTTTTGGCTGCGGACCCCCGGAAATGCTTTGGCCATGTCTCGCAATATTTTTTTTATTCATGTGTTCCAATGTTCAAGGCCACAAACACAATTAAATTGTTAAACGCAATTATTTGAGGGACAATGAATGGTAAATTTGTAATCGTGACAGCCCTACCTGTGTCAGACTGATCTTTGCGTCCCCAGATCCGGACCCAGCTGGAGGAACAGGGGATTCAGCCCAGAGAGGTTCGCCTGATGAGGAACAAATCTTCAGGTGAGGACCGCTCCATTGGACTGATTTCTTTATTTTGGAGGGGGGCTGCTTGTTTCCTCTCTCCCTCCATTATGTTTTGCTCACCTGTTTTAACTGCTGGACTCTTGCATAACCTTCCATTTACTTCCTGATGCCCCCTCCCCTCTTCCTCTCTTCCCGTCACCCCGCCGTTCATATTTCCCTCTGTACACACACTACTCAAACTCCCTCTGTGTCCCCTCTGTGACTCTTGTCTGTTTGTTGTAACCTTGCTATTACATGACTCTGGACAACAACACACACACACACACACGACACACACGACACACACACACACACACACATGCACAGTCACACACACACAGTCACACACACACGCCAGCAAAGGCAAACTCAATTCATCGCTTATTCATAATCATAAATCATATAATACCTCTCAGCACTAACCGGAATGCCTGAATTTTAGGCTGCTCAATCTATAGGTATTCTCTCCATGGCTCTCATTTCCCATATCCCCAGTCCCCCCCTCCCCCCCCCTTCACGCTGTCGCCTAATCCACCTTGATGGCAGATGTTTCTGATCCTGCAATCACTGAACAACGCTGAAATACTGTCAGTTGAGAGAATCACGGAAGAAGACTGTGTTTATGCGTGCCATTGGGGTGTGTGTGTGTGTGTGTGTGTGTGTGTGTATGTGTGTACTATCCACTTCCTCTGTGCTCACTGGCTAGAATATGAGTGTTTCTCTCAGTCTCAGCTACATGGTAATTCTTCACAATCACAACCCTCTAACTGTGAAGTTACCCTTGTTTTTCTAAACCGTAATATGGTCTATCTAGCCTATGTGTCACCTGCTCCATGCTGTAAGGTTGTCACCCACCGGTCACACTTACAGTCTCCCCTCTTTCTGCCTCTCACTCTCTGTACCTCGGAGTACAAGGTTGTGTGTGTGTGTGTGTGTGTGTGTATGTTTTCTTTAGGATGCTCTTGATTTAATCTCTGTAATATGTCTGAATGCATCGTTGAATGTGTGGTCATGTAACAAGCATTAGTGTATGGCTAGGAGGACCAGTGGCGTAACATCATGGTCATAGGCAAATATTTGGTTTGTGTTTCAGCATGTAGATGGGCTACCTTTGCCGTTTGATTTGTCCTTATGTTGGTGCTAAATAACACTTAACTCACTGCCAGACCGTGCAGGGAGGAGGGGCCGCTTTATCTCTGAGAAGATCCACATGGGCACGCATGCAACTCGAGGACACGCGCAGGTTTTCGGCAGAGACAATTTGATCTCCTTGCCTCATTTCGGTGCCCCCCGCATTGTCTGACTCTGAGCCCCGGTTGCACCGTCGATATTTACGCCACTGGCTAGGATATTCCACAATTCTACACTAGGCTCCAAAAGCACACGCGCATGCACGCATGCATGCTGCTGCGCATACTCATACACACTGTCATACTGCCCACCTCACACCAGAGTGCTAGTAAACACATAACTAAGACAGCTTGACTTTCAGAATAGAAGACATTCTGTGTGTTTGTGTTTCTCTCTTAGTACTCGGATGCTTCGTATTTCAAAACGAAAGAGCCTCGGTGACACAAAGTGAGAAGTGGGTAGAATCTCTCCTTTTTCCGTGACCCTGTTGAAATACTTGACACGTTGATTGCTTTTCTCTCCCACCCTTGGTGTCCTCAAATCATTTGATTGTCTTTCCAATTGGCCCGGGTGCATTTCTTCGAGCGGGGGAGAGGAAGCAATATTTAATTTAATAACAGTGGTTCTCAAGCATTTCCATGTCAAGAACCTTCGACGTGGTGGGCATTTGGCTGCGGATCCCCCCCCCCCCCATAAGAGAAGATTTAGTTAGTGTCGACGTGTCCTTGAGCAAGACTCTGAAGTCTGAACCCCTAATTGCTCCCGATGTGCAGGTTGGTTGGTGCCTTGCATGGTTTCCTCCGCCATCGGTGTGTGAATGTGTGTGTGTGAATGTAATGCATCTATGTAAAGCACGTTGGATAAAATAATGCTATATAAATGCACCATTTAAGATTTGTCAACATCAAGATCTTTCAACATTTGTAGCCGGAAAAATAAAATGGGGGTGCTTATGTGTTTAAAACTGTTCCTCATTTTGCTGGGGACCCCTCGGGGTACTCCCAAGGACCACTGGGGGTCCCTGTACCCCACTTTGAGAACCAGTGATTTTAATCAGTACTGATACAGGGTCTCTCTCTCTCCCCCTCTCTCTCTCTCTCTCTCTCTCTCTCTCTCTCTCTCTGTATACATGAAGCACTAACCCCTCACTGCGTTGTCATGTTGTTGTTGTTGTTTGGTTGCCATGGCGCTGGGCGGTGTCCAGGTCAGAGCCGAGGATTCGCCTTCGTCGAGTTTAATCACATACAGGAGGCCAGCCGATGGATGGAGACCAACCAGGTCACTCTCCCCTACACAGACACACATACACATACAGTACCACACGCACGCACAAGTCACATCACAGCCTATAGTCATAACTAGGAATGGAGCTCAAAACCCCAGCCCATTACAAACTCCATAACAAATGTATTGAGTACTCGGAATCAATAAGGTTTGTGGCTTGTGCTTATCGAGTCTGTTATCGAGCATAGCGTTAGCGGACTAGGATGTCAGAAATTAAATCACCCACGCTGGCTGGTCTGTCTAAAAGTGTGTTGATACCGCCCAACCAGCACTGCCCGGGTAAATAAAATGACGCTTTAAAATGGACAGTGAGTACACACATTAAAGGACCACTTCACCACTTTTCAACTTCTCTTCCTATAATTGGTCCTAACTAATGTTCATGATAAAATACCACCATTTTTTCCTACTCAGTCTGTGTCTCATAGGAGGGCTGTGGGCAGTTCAGAAACCCGTCCACCAGTGACATCATCGATGGTGAGTCCAAGCTAATAGAAACGGCAGGCTTTCTTTTCCTGAAAAGTTGCAATGCAAAAGTTGAAGCCATCGTTCTCACGATAATACAAATCTAAATATATTTTAAAACAAATCTTGTTTAAAAAAAATCTGCCTAATGATGATGTCACTGGTGGACGGGTGTCCGAACTGCCCAAAGCCCTCCTATGAGACACAGACTGAGTAGGAAAGAATGGTGGTGTTTTATCATGAACATTAGTGAGGACCAATTATATGAAGAGATGTTGAAAAGTGGTGAAGTGGTCCTTTAACCAGTTAACAATAAAAGTAAAAAGGTCACTTGCCTTCTGTCTGTTAGTAAAGTACTGTATTTGAAGGCCCTAGTAAAATGTAGTCCAAGTGATATTCTTTTGGTTAAATAATCATGCATTTTCTATTTATAAAGAGCTGAAGAGACATGGAGATTTTATCGTAATTATTTCAGTACTATTCATAATGTAATTAATAAAGCCGTTTAACACTTATTGCACATTAATTCATCGTCGATTTAATGATGGGCAAAAATATCTCTTCATTTAATTTGAGATGGTCAGCAAGATACCAGTTTTGTTCAGAATTTGTCTATTGGGAGATGTCCACAACATATTAGAAAACGCTCAATAGTGGGCTCGATAAAAGCTTGGGTCAATAAGCAGGATCAATAAGGTACTCATTATCAATGAAAGATGAACGAGCTCCATCCCTAGTCATAACGCACACCTACAGTAACAGACAGTCCAGTAAGAGGTACACGAGAGATTGGCCAACACTTCATGTTTGTGTCTGAGGTAGGTAGGATTTCATACTCACTCTCTACACAAAGACAGTGAAATCCACCACAAGCACAGCAGGCACATTCCCTTTAGGGCCATGTTGAGGATGTCTGTCTGGGCGTTGATGTGCAATTTCACAATTGGACCCTACCAGTCACATTTGTTCTTTTTTTTGCTTTTATTTTTGTTTTACATTTGGACACAGGTTCCTATTTCCCAAAATGTTCTCCCTCTTCTCCCTTCCCCAAATATTATGTCCTGACACACAGTACTACCTGGTCTTGGGTAGTAGACAGTGTGACAGCCAGACTATCATATCCGACATGGTATATTCCATGCGTCGTTTGTTTTTCTTGAGTCTAGTATCTTCACGTTCTTTTTTTTTTTTTGATCACGTTTACGACAACGATGTCTTTTGGAGCCGCGATGATGAGGCTGAAGGTCGTGGAATGGGTGGGATGGTCAAAAGCTGTTTCCCCTTAAGGGGGGGGTTTCATTCATAAGATCCAACAGAAACACATTGTACCGACAGACACAGGTCTGGGGACACACACACACTCACACACACACACACACACACACACACACA
This sequence comes from Electrona antarctica, assembly GCF_951216825.1. Lineage (NCBI taxonomy): Eukaryota > Metazoa > Chordata > Actinopteri > Myctophiformes > Myctophidae > Electrona > Electrona antarctica. Next base: position 45,484,380 of record NC_136807.1, read on the forward strand.
TACATACACATACATACACCATCACAGTCCGTCCCAATTTCTCTAAAGCTGAAGGTTGCATTTCTCTCTTGTCCTCTTTTCCTTTCAAGCTCAATTCTATATTCTCTCTCTCTCTTTCTCCCCCTCTTGTTCTCTCTCATCTCTGGTGAGATGAGGCCTCTCTCTAGCATGTGTGGCCTATTTATCCCTGATAATCATTCTTTGTCATCCCCCCCTCCTCCCCACCCCCCCTTTTTCTTTTCTTTTTTTTTCTTCCTCCCCCAGAGAGTGCTGTCTATTCTGGGACAGAGGGTGTCCATGCACTTCAGCGACCCCAAACCTCGGGCCAACGAGGACTGGCTCTGCAACAAGGTATTGTTGTCTGAGGCGGCGCCGTTTTACCCAAACTGTGGGTCGGGGACCCCATTTGTGGGTCGCAGACATTTTTTAATGGGTCTGTTACGAACTGTTAAAGTCTAGGGGTTTTACTGCCCGTAACATGTGTGAAAGAACAACACGGCTCATAAAAGAGTATCTGCTTTAATACTAAAATTACAATAAATAACAAAGTGGCTTCGTGCATAATGAAATGATGAACAGAGTGGCTCTGTGAGCCCAGAATGATTATGGAATAACTTACATAGCAGAGTGGGGATGAACAGATGGACAAACACACTCTAACAAACAGACAAATGAAGCTACAACTAACACCTAACAAACACTTCTTCCCTAAACGTAAAGACACTCAGAATGAAACAGATAAGTGGACGGCTGGAGGGAAGGTCACACGCAGCAGTGTTCCCACCCCAAAGTCCAGACATGGAGTGAGCTTTATAGTCCAGGAAGCGAGGCCTGAGCTGCCACAGGACCAATCAGAGGGCTGATCAGGCTCCAAGCCAGGCCCTCCTCTGGACAGCAACACATTAGGGACACAAATGCTCAGCACCTGCAGGGGACAGAAGCAACAACCAGTACCAGGCAACATAATAGGCACTCCTCCTATAACCTAGTACCAGCTAAGCAAGCCTACTAATAAATATATAGAGATGATAGCATCAGCTCTATATATACTCATCATCATTAATCACAAAAACAGCCATAGGCTGTTACAGGGTCACGAGTAAATATGGCTTTATTTTTTGTTTCCTACATTTAGTTTTAATTATTTTGAAACATTTAAAAGAGAAATACCCCAAAATACAAAAAAAGGCTATCATGAATTAACAACAAATTCAACAATTTCATAAATTAGAAATCAAAATAATGTTTAAGAAGTAGTAAGTTAGTAACTAGTGAAAATATCCAATCTACAAGCTCTGATCGTATGGAGCGTTGTGAGCTGTAGATGTGCTATCTTCACTAGCTTGGGTCCAGGGAAGGCAAATTTCTCTTTTTGGTCTCGAGCTAAAATGTTTGGGAACCAGTGGTCTGAGGGGTCAAGCGATTTTATTGTGGGGCCGAAAATGGTGAAGCCATTGTGAAAGTGGTTAATCGATCAACATATTTTTATTTTTATTGATACAGTACAGATTTCTAATATGTGCTGTTTACACCAATGCTCCACTTTGTTCCAAATTATAAAATTAAACTGCTGATGTACATTAAGCATACTTTGTTTTATTGTCATTTTATGGTCTAAAATGGATCCAATAATCAATAGATTAATCGATTATGGAAGTATCAAAATGATTAACTGCACAGTGCAGGTCTGATAGTCTGCGATGTGTTACATATCGTTGCTGTCGGGAGGGAACCACCTAACTCCATTGTTGAGGTTTTTGATTTTGTTTTTGCCCTCACCCTTTGTTTTGAAATTTTTAACCGATAAAGTAGTAAAAAGTGATTTGGATAAAACCACCTAACTCCATTGGACCTTCAAACTGTCTGCTAAAGCAACTAACCACCACCTCTCCCCCTCTCATGCAAGTGAGACCAACTTTGAGGCAGTATTGCTTTGTTTTTAAAATATAAGGTTTTCTTATTTTCCTGAACAAATATATATTTTAATTTCCTGAACAAATATATATTTTAATTTCCTGAACAATGAGCATTTTGGAGTTAAGTGGTTTATTCCCGACAGCAGAGATATGCAATGCATGCAAATGTAAATGTGTATATAAAGTGACTGAGTGTCTCATTAAGTATTTCATTAACATTTCCTACAGTGTGGCGTACAGAACTTCAAAAGGAGAGAGAAGTGCTTCAAGTGCAGCGTGCCCAAATCAGGTAAACATGGCTATCATTCATTAGCTCAGCTGCACCACCAATGGTCACTGACTGCTCATGGCGCTACGGCTGGCCAAAATATAAACTCCTCAGAGAACGTTTGGAAGCTTAGCTTCGGTCAATTATTTCTCCCCATCAATAATACCAATTGCGGCCTGGGCCGTGGCTCAGCAGTCCAGGCACCTTGGCTGGTAATCCAGTCTGGCAGTGTGCCGCGGGTTCGACTCCCGATCCTGACGGCCTTTACTGCATGTCATCCCCCCATGTCCTGTCAGCCTACTGTCTGTCCCTCCATAAAAAATATAAAATAAAGGCGAAAGCCACAAAAAAACATTAAAAAAAAATAATAATAATACCAATTGCTATAGAGCGCCGAAGTCCTGACGTCACTCGCTCATCCCCTGGTTCATGGAAGTTTTTTTTCTCTATGGAGAATAACATGGAAAATCGTCTCGTATACTGTATGAATTGTGGTCCAAAAATAAACAAACATTGTCGGGGAGGTGTCTCTGTATCGTTTACGACCGTCAGTCAGTCATATTGCATGTAGTCTGTAACTAATTCAGCAGCAGTAACAATAGCGTTTTCTCTCAGTCAGTTGATTCTTCATATCCACATGAGTGAAACTGCCTGGATGATTTGTTTATTTTTCAAACACAGTTCTTATATGAGGCGATCTAAAATCCCCCTATGAGGATTATAATTCAAATAAAAAAGTAAATGAACCAATGGACTTTGGTGCTCTATTGTATTTTATATCGTTGATTAGTCATCTTTACAACGAGGTATAACTTGTAGACATGGAAAGGAAGGATCGTGGAATGAGCAACACAGCTAAACGTGTAGGTAGCGCCCACAAAATAATTGCCAAAATCCTCCCAATATGCTTCTGTTGGTATGAATTCACTCTTGTTTTGAGTGACCTCAGAGACTTGCTTGGTTTCTCCCAATAAATCATGATATATATCATATATTTTACAAATATGTGTTAATTAATATAACAAGTTAAGTTGAATCATGCGAGATAAAAAACATTGACTAATCGACCTTGAGCTTGTTAGTCGACTAAGATTCTCTTCATCGATTTGTGGACTAATCGACTAATTGAGGTCAGGCCTAGTATGCTGGCAGGTCGCTGAGACTATGTAATAAGGGTTTCACACTTAAGACCTCTTTTATTTATCTTTTATTTTTAACGTAATTGTCTGTTAATGTAATGTAATGCTTTTCTAATCTCATGTGTGGACCCCCAGGAAGATTAGCTGCTGATGTAGCAGATAATGGGGATCCTAACTCGAATAACACTCCAATGTAATTTAACTAAAAAATAAGTTGTTTCTTTGTCAGAGGCTGAGCTGAAGTTGCCCCAGCTGCAGAGGGACTTGTCCTCCACGGGGCCCACCAAGGAGGGGACTCAGGGCTTACTGCCCCTGCCAGTTCCATACCATTCTGCAGGTCCTTCCATCAGCACCGCACAGGCTGCACAGCAGGCCGAGGTGGCCAACGACAGTAAGTCTACTTTCGTTTTGTGTTCGCGATAGTCAGTTATCGTACCATAATCGTTATTATTGTTGATCGTGGTTAATGCGGTGTTTTAGAAATCTGATAATTCTCCCGTGCTCTTGCACACCAGCTCTACTCCTGAGGAACCTGGGTCCTCACGCCATACTGTCTGATAATACTCCCATTCTCTTAGCTCTAATCCTGAGGAACCTGGGTCCTCTCCTCACACCATCCTGCATGATAATTCTCCCATTCTCTTAGCTCTAATCCTGAGGAACCTGGGTCCTCACACCTCGGTGGAGGCCATCCTGTCGGCGCTGTCTCCGTTCGCCACGCTGTCCGTCTCCAACGTTCGCCTCATCAAGGACAAGCACACCCACCTCAACCGAGGCTTCGCATTCCTCCAGCTCTCCACCATAGTGGTGAGAAATAATACACTGAGTCACTGACATAAAGCACCACAGTGGTGAGAACTAATACAGTCATGGATTAAAGTTCTGTTGTCACAACTTATTTGAGTTGTTTGGATTCCATAGAAGTCAGCATGTCGTGCCATGCACTGGAAATGCCAGATCTACAAGCTCACAGCACGTAGCGCTGCGTTTTGGATCGGCTATTTTCAGTCATTAGTCATTTTTAGATGAAGGCGTATTTGAAGTAGGGCATTCACTTCTAGTCATTTTTACTAGTTGACTAGTTGCCTAGTTTACTAGTCGACTAGTCGACTAGTTGTTTAACTACCTATTATGTAAAAAATAAATTAAAAAAATAAACTTTTTTTTTTTTTTTTTTTTTTGAAATAAATATTTGTACATTGAAGAACTGTGTACATGGTGACTATAACTATAATCTACCTGATCTTGAGGCCTACAAAATCGGGAAACTAGTCAACTAGTACCAACAAGGTCGACTAGTGGATTTACTTAATTTGCTTAATGCCCTAATTTGAAGTGGTCAATAGAATGCATGTTCAGATTGAATCATTTTCCATGAAACATGAATGGTCTCAGATATTTCATAAAAGCAAAGGATTAATGCCTCAATCTGTGATTTCTTCTGGTCGGCTGTGAGTAGAACAGCAGCATCATCGGTTTTCAGAACGATAATGATAATACCTAAACATTGTCATCTTACATTACATACTGTGTTAATTATTTTATTTGGGAAATGGAGCACTAGTCACGATTCAGATTGGGACAAAGTGGTTCTGTCCATGAGATTTGATTTAGCTTTATTCCATGTACACTGAGTCACTGACATGAAACATGCACGTCAATACTGGAAAGCCATGTCTGGGCACTGATATTATTGGTTAATATTTATCTAAATGGGATGGCGTCTGGATATTATCAGACCTTATGGGTTAATATTCAATCTGAAGGATTACTTTTTTTTAAGTTCATTGATAATGTTGACGAAGATGTTTGCTCTGCACAAAGAAAATTGCTCTGAACTTTGCAGTTGCAGTTTAAGTATCTACATTTATTGCCTATTCATAGTGTACTCAAGCACACTAGGCCAGTCAACTACGGTAAATAATCAAGCCTCGAATAGCCACAGACTTTGGGGAGAGACAATGTACAATCAATTGTAAAATTATATATTTGATTAGTAGGTGTGGCTGCTACTCAATGTTTATGATGTCAGTTCAACCAAATCAGTGTGTGCTGATGGTCTTTAACTCATTAACTATCCGAGTTTCTCTCGGCCCCACACCGCCAGCAATGATCGAAGATAATTGAAAATCTTTATTTTTATTTCTATTCTGTTCGATTTTAATTTCTGAGCTCAGTTGACGGCCCTAATAAAACACACATATCACAGGTTTGTATTACTATATTTGTGAGTATGTCAACATGTTAGGTTGGCCATTTTATGAATGGCATTCTTAGCCTAAAGCCGAAAAATAGCAGATCTACAAGCTCACAACTTGCACTGCGCCGTACTGTGGGCTTGTACCGTAGCTTGTAGGTGCACAACACCAGCGTGCAACAGAGTTTAAATCAGCCATAACTATAGGTCTAACCCCTAAACCAAACCTCTAAATGTCTAATCCTAACCCTTACCTGACTCTTTAAATATTTTTAAACCAACAATTATCGTAATGCAAACACGCACGCACACACACACACACACACACACACACACACACACACACACACACACACACACACACACACACACACACACACCCTTTCCTCACTGGTCTTTCCGTATGTGTTTTTGTCTATAGGAAGCGTCGCAGTTGCTGCAGATCCTGCAGGCTCTTCACCCAGCTCTCACCATCGATGGAAAGGCCATCGCCGTAGAGTTTGCCAAGGGCTCCAAGCGGTAAACAAATTCTTCCACCTCCAAATCTGACTGCTAGTTAATAAATAAAATCACACCCGTGTGAATAGAGTGTAAAATTGTCCAATGTCAGTGAGAATTAATTAATTTTTGTGTAGGACAAGGTTTGTGAACATGCACTAAAAGCTGGATATAGGAGGGGCTAGCGCCCCGCACAAACACACGCGCACACAAGAAATGCGCTGTTGTGCAAAGGAGGGAAAAGGTCAAATCTTGAGGCTGTCACGGTTAAAAAGACGCTCGCGACAAGAGTTTTTGCTAAGATGTGAAAATTCAGGGCACTCGGGTGGCACAGTGGTTAAGTGCCTGCCCACCACTGCCGAGTCAGAGGGTTGAAATCCACCGTTGGTGCATCCGGCTTTGTGGAGCGTCTATATGAACACAATGGTCCCTTTGTTCAGGGGAGGGAAGCCGGCCAGGAAGGGTGATATTTGTCACTGTACATACTCCTACGAGCTGGAGTGTAGGAGTAGGACGGAGGCTCTATGGGCTCCTCACTGGCAGGTGAGCCATTGGATACGACAACAGTGACAACACACACAAATATGTGTGGGGAGGAATCAATTGGCATAACGACTAAATTGGGGAGAAAAGGGTAACACCTCTAATACCAAAAATACTATTATTTTTGGCTGAATTAGATCCTGTCATGTGTAGGCCATTTTATCCGATACACCTTAAGTTTGAGTTCATGAGAAAAGTTTAAATATGAAGGATTTGTTTATACGTCCGGATACCCCGTCCAGGACAGGCTTCAGACACGCCTCCTCAGGAGATTTGGCTCAGATCTGAACCCATTTGATTGGCGTTAGGAACCCGTTGCGAACGCATGCCCTTGCTGACGGTGACCCCAGGCAGGGTTCGAACCCACAACCTCCCGCATGAAAGGCGTATGCTCTAACCACTGCATTTCAAAGCACTGTTCCTAATGAGTGTTCTCTCTCTGTGTCCTGTGTGTGTGTGTCAGTGATGTGTTCCTGACGGACGGCAGCAGAGTGAGCGCTGCAACGGTGGCCAGCACAGCCATCGCTGCTGCCCAGTGGGCTGTCACACAGGTAAACCAACATCCATTTATCTATCTATCACAGTGGGCTGTCACAAAGGTAAACCGACATTTGTTAGAATAGATTAATAGAATATTGATGTTGGGGTTCAAGTGAGTTAACCCAGACACTGCCACGGCAGTGTTACTTTATCTCTGAAGCAGTGTGCCGCTCCTTGTAGTTATGTAATCTTTTTCTGTGCTTTTCCGGATTTCCGCATTCAATTCTGTGAGGTTTCTCATAGACCTCCAGGTTTTAGAGTGTTTTTCAGGTGCTGGACAAATGGTCACTGGGATCTTCTTCAGGAACTTTTCCTGAAGATCCCAGTGATCAAAACGTCCCTATCGCACCTAAAAAAAAAAGATCTTTATAAATGGAACCTCACCTCACCTCTCCGTCTTCCCACCCATCATGTTGTCCTCTCTTTGGGCCATGCCAGTCTGTTCAGAATGAAGGAGATGTAGATGTGTCGGTGTACCAGCAGGGGGCAGCGGTCCCCTACAACCTGGAAGGACAGGAGTACGTGGTGGGCTGTGACGGCACCGCCCTCCTCAAAGCCCAGGCTTTACCCGGCGGGGGAACAGGCCTGATGGGGCCCTACACCGGAGCCACAGGTGAGAAGCACTGTGTCCGTGGCAAAGACACATTTTAGATTTTCAGTTGTTCACACCATTATAATGTTCTTATTTTGATCACAAGACCCAATTACTAAATGTCAAGTCTCCCAAGTTTCTCCAGAAGCATGAGGTCAGTCCGTTGCTCTCCCCAGGTTGGCGCAGGGGGAGGATTAAAGAATTGACACTGGGTGAAAAAATGGGTTACAAAGTCGTGGGATAAAAATTATAAGAAAAAAAAAGTCTCCAGGTTTCTTCAAAATATGTTTGACACTATATGTATGGTCTATTAGGTGTCCATTAGTGGTTCTCTTAACTCGGTCAAAAATGGGTTCTCTCTTCTGATTGGATGCAATGGGTGATCCACCTAGTAAAAAGTATGGAGAGACCCCATTATTACTGCACAATTACTCAGCCTATAGCAACACACTTTAACCTTTTAACAAATAAACGTAGTTTTAACAAATAAACGTAGTTTTAATCAAATGTATAGCTGCACCTTTTAAAGACAATTAAGTGCAAACTGTGTGTGTGTGTGTGTGTGTGTGTGTGTGTGTGTGTGTGTGTGTGTGTGTGTGTGTGTGTGTGTGTGTGTGTGTGTGTGTGTGTGTGTGTGTGTGTGTGTGTGTGTGTGTGTGTGTGTGTGTGTGTGTGTGTGTGTGTGTGTGTGTGTGTGTGTGTGTGTGTGTGTGTGTGTGTGTGTGTGTGTGTGTGTCAGTGACCTCATCGGAGGGTGGTCTTCTGCAGCCTCTCATTCACACACAGAGTGCTCTCATCGCCACCAGCCAGGTAGAGTCACTCATTCACCATTTTCACTCCTTGACATGACTTTTGGCATCATTTTGTTTTCCAATGGCACTCCCCGCCAATGACGTCTTTTTGATGTTTTTTATTGATAAAGTTTGGGCTCTTCACCAGCGTATGGATAGCTCTGGGTTGCTAGGCGATCGAGTAAACGGGAAATAACTGGAAGTCAAAAGTCTGCCTTCCGTCCACCTCCAGCAGAACAGATTTTTTTTTTTTTTAAATCCATTTATCTCGGATTCTTTTCCCAGATTGCGTTTTTGATCAAAACTAGCTTTATTCACGGCTCATAACTAAAGAACCGATGATGGCGTTTTATGTCTTGGGTGAATTAAATTACAATCGTGGGACAAGTTAGTTACACACGGTTTTTACTTCCGGTTCACGGCCCGTGGGTTTTTGGTCTTTCAAAATAAGAGCTTGCTCTGAAAAGACATAGAAAGGGGAGTGAGAAAACATCTGTGAACCCCCCCCCCCCCAATCTGGCGACCCACCGGTTGAGAATCACTTTGGTACAGTCAAGTCAAGCATTAAGGAAACTTTCAGAAAGACCGATTAGATAGATGAAGGCAGAAATTGTACAGAAGGGTCCAACCTTACATGCACAGAACATGTAGCCCACAGTTGTTATATGTTACAGTAAAAGTGAGAAAAACGGAACAGGGGAATGCCCGTTGTTCCTGCAAGAAATGCCCCCAACTCTAAACTCGTAATCGGGGGCCGGGGCCGCCACTTCTGCCTCCCATTCGCCAGCCCCACCACGGCCCCAAACCGGGCGCTCCTCGCCTCGTTTTTCTTACTTTACTGGTTTGTCACTTTTCCTGTAACCTATTCGTTGTTTAGTTCATATGATCCTCCGTCCCCCACCTCCTCATTTTGTGCTGTCTGCGTCGTTCCCTTTCCTGTCCAGGGGTCCCAACAGGTGGAGATCGTTGGGAAACCTCAGCCGGTCACTCTGAGCCAACCCCTGCCAACCCCTGGCACTGAGCACGAGTACCAGCAATACCGTAAGGCTGTGTGTGTGTGTTCGTGTGTTCAGAAAATCGATAAGATAATAGGTATTGTACCCCTTGCCGATACGGCAGGAAATGCTGTATGTGACGTATTTTCACCTATGGTTTGTGTGTGTCTGAGACTCGGATATGAGTTGCATCAAAATACAAGAGATAACTGAAGAAAGAAAAGAGAGAGAGAATATTTTATTTGCATTTATTAAAGGACCACTTCACCACTTTTCAACTTCTCTTCCTATAATTGGTCCTAACTAGGCATGCCGCGGTTTACCGAATTTCGGTAATACCGCGACAGGAACAGCCACGGTGTTGATACCGTGAGATTTCCGAGCTTACGGTATTTTAATACAGCGTTGGTGGGCGGCGCATGCTGCACGCATGCAGTGCAACTCCACTCCCAGACTAAGGCAAAACGTTTATTTTCACCACACAGCTGCAGTAGATTGAAAAGTTGCTTCCTACCTTTGAGTTAGTGTTGCTGAAAGACACCCAGATCCAATTGTATATTCCATATTTCCACATGTACTAAACTAAAAGTGTGAACTGTCAAGTGTCAACAGAGGCACGCAGTTGTGAGCATGCGCAGAATCAGATTGCACTACAGCGTGCAGGGTACAAAACGGCCATTAGGGGGAGCCATAGTACAGTGAAATACAGTGGGGAATAGCTATTGATTCATTGATTGAATACTTTATTGGCAGAAATGTAATCAGTATAGGGTACAGTCAAACACATGTCCAAAGGGATCACTGAAAAAAGTCCTTGCAGTCTTGTTTCCATTCGGTCCTGGGTAATCAATTCATAATCATGACAAGTCACATGACAAATAACAAAATTCAAATTATCATAAAAGGTAAAAAACTAAAAGATAAGATATGTAGGCCTACAGGTTGGGGAACAAAGAAGGGCTTATAAGGAGGTGGGGGTAGTCACTAGACATAGGTGGGGGGGGGGGGGGGCAATCTTTTTTTTTTCTTTTTTTTTTTAATATAAATACCGTGGAATACCGAGGTATAGGTTTTCAATACCGGCACCGTACCGTACTGTAAAATCTCATACCGTGGCATGCCTAGTCCTAACTAATGTTCATGATAAAATACCAAATTTTTTTCCTACTCAGTCTGTGTCTCATAGGAAGGCTGTGGGCAGTTCAGAAACCCGTCCACCAGTGACATCATCGATGGTGAATCCAAGCAAATAGAAACGGCAGGCTTTAATTTCCTGAAAAGTTGCAATGCAAAAGTTGAAGCCATCGTTCTCACGATAATAAAAATCTAAATATATTTTAAAACAAATCTTGTTTAAAAAAAATCTGCCTAATGATGATGTCACTGGTGGACGGGTGTCCGAACTGCCCAAAGCCCTCCTATGAGACACAGACTGAGTAGGAAAAAATGGTGGTGTTTTATCATGAACATTAGTGAGGACCAATTATATGAAGAGATGTTTAAAAGTGGTGAAGTGGTCCTTTAAAAGATGGCTAAAACAAACCAAATGTGTAATCATGGACATGGGTAATTATCAGCTCTATTTGTAACTGGTGTGTCATTTCTCATATTTTAGACCTGTGCCTAGCTGTAGAGCACAGAGTCAGTAACTATGGAAGTTGGAGAGCCATGCCGTCTGTGTCCCTTTTATGCCCATATATGGAGATTTCTGTATCTGTCTCTCTGTGTCCCTTTATTCCTATATATGGAGTTCAGTCAGGCATGATCACATATGGAGTGTTATGTCAGAACTGGCCAGCTCCATATATGGAGCAGGGGCCCTGTCCAGAGCCCGGGCAGAGGCCTTTTGTGGCTGTTCTGGACAACCGTGGGTCTGACCAACTCGACACCGGGCACTGCACTCCCTGTGGGGGTGTGGAACGCGCGTGTCGATTTTGAAGTCGGTGGGGCGAACGGTTCCAGAGTTACGTGGATTTCAATCGTACAGACGTACAGAGACATGGTGCATCTATAGATAGATTGTTCTGTCGCCTGTAGTATGTCTATTTGACTTGTACTGTATCGATATGATAGTTTGTTTTTGTATGCATATAGTTATATCTCAGTTGTAACAGCCTGCTCAAGGACTACAAATTAAAATGAGCTTCTGGGCAACTCTAGCTCATTTACATGGATGGGCGGGAACCCCTTTTGGTGTTAGCATTATGTTATGCTTTAGCTATTGAAAAATAGCAGATCTACAAGCTCATAGCGCGCCACCGAGTGGCGCGCTACGAGCTTGTAGGTCTGCTATTTTTGAAAAATCGAAGAACGACTGACATAGAAACATAGCTTTTTCAGAAAACTGTCAGGATGTAGAAGATTCTTTTTAAATCTGATCTCAGGTCAAAATGGGTTAATATGCAGATTATGCACTGTCACTGGTTGGTGCATAAATAAATACAGTGAGTGTGTGTGTGTGTGGGTGGACTGGATCGCTGTACTGTGAGTTTCTGCCTGTAATCGCCTGTGTCTCTGCCCGTAGCTGTGCCAGACGTGTCCACATACCACTATGACGAAAGCTCTGGCTACTATTATGACCCCCTGACTGGACTGTACTACGACCCAAACTCGCAGGTAAGCCCCGTAGAACTGGTGGGAATGATCTTCTAAATCTTTGACCCGTTAAAAACCATGAAAGCTTCTGTGTCATTTTAGAGTTGAACCACTTAAACCGTTATTTTTATACTTTGGCTATTCAAAAAGAGCAGATCTGCAGGCTCACAAAGCGTCACTTCGTGCCGCTCTATGAACTTGTAGATCTGATATATATATATATATATATATATATATATATATCGTATACACTTGGGAGCATTAATTGGTGCTGGTGACTCTTTATTCATACATAAACATAAGTTTTTCAGAAAACTGGCCTCTGGTCTTAATGGGTTGAAATGTTAAAGGTGATATAGACAAGTTTCCAGTGTTTGTACACAGAAGTGAGTGCGTGTTTCCAAACAAATGCAAATCTAGCTCCACCCCCCTCATTCTATTGGCTGAGCCAGGTCACTTCAGGCTATGGGATTGTTGTTGCTGCTGGGAGGGACGCTATGGATATTGCGCTCGTATGGCTAAATATGACATTCAAAAATTATGAATTTCTATCGATCTTAGTTACAACAATGACATTGAGTTGACATGTTTTTTTAAGGGTAACTGTAGCATAATCGCAATATCACACCGAGTCCCGCAAATGAGGAAGTAGGAAGTAGAGGACACTCACTGGCTCTCAATTCAATTCTCTTTTATTTGTAATCGTGCATATAAAACATATTGCCCCTCAAATGCCCCAGCCACTACAGCATCGTTCATGTGAACTACTCTGTCCACGGTTATTCATTGCAATGAAGAAAAATCGCTATGATGATCCGCAACGGCCAGCCTGTCACCGCTGGCGAACACGGGTTAAATGCATGCTTCAAGCCGGCCGGCAGGCAGGCAGGCAGTCGCCACGGTGGTGGAACCGCTGGTGAAATGATACTATTACTCACTTCCACTTCCACCATTTCAACAAATAAGCACAATAGCACATACAACCCACTCCACATGAACGATATTGATGTAGGCCTAACCAGGAGATTTTATTGGGATCCGAGTCGTTCTGTGACTATAAGGATCCTCCGAGTTCTGAGGGGTGCTTGCTGCTGGTGTTGTTCAGTTTGACACCACCCAACCATGCACTATACATAGCGATTCTCATAATTTCAATAGGCTTACATATTAAATCATAAACGTACTATTTCACATGAACAATGTTAGTGAAACTAAGATATGGGGATAATATTATACATTGCAATTGAAATCGCATCGCGTTTTCATTATAATACTGCTGGGTTGAACACACCGTCACAGCCTCGAGCTGCAATTGGCTAAAAGTTTAAATCCCCTCCGACGTCCCGTCTAGTAAACTGTAGTGGATATAAACAGTGCATTCAGTCACAGGGGGGCAAAGGGGGAGTGTGCTGTTGCAGGAGAACACCTCAGCATCATAATATACGGAAAGATAGAGGGGGAAAAGGCCAAAAAAATACATTTATATATATTTTAAATCACCTTTAAGTAAACATTCTTAATATAAACTATGCACATGTTTTACACCATGCGGGTGTCTTTTTTTCCCTCTGTGTTTAGTACTACTTCAACGCCCACACACAGCAGTACATGTACTGGGACGGCGAGACGCACACGTACGTTCCCGCCGCGTCCCAATCGACCGCTGAGGCCGCCGCCAACGCAGCTGAAAACCCCTCCCCTTCGGATCCTCTGTCCGGAGGCGCGGCTGGCGGCAAGGAGAAGAAGGAGAAACCCAAGAGCAAGACTGCCCAACAGGTACGCACCCAGTTATCCTGTTGCAAAGAGATGCACGTGAATGATGCAAGCTGTCCGAGGCCTAATTTCCAAAAGAAATGGGAGGTGGCAAAAAAAGAAGTTACAACATAAGCCCCACTTCTAAAATAGCGAAAGTAGTGGATCTATAAGCTTGCGTCGCTTGGCGGCGTGTTGCCAAGAAGTTCGCCTGGTCTGCAGCATTTATTGGGCAGTCCACCGGCCATATGCCCTGTATGTCAAGTGGCCAGTCCAGGCCTGGAGTTGTGGCTAAACACATCCAGGTTAACTGGCTAAATTAATCTGACGAGATAACAGCTTTCATGAAACCGATTCATGGCTGACCCTGAATACATTTGCTGATAAATCTTGGTTTAATCCCCAATCTAGGTTTCGTGAAACAGGCCCCTGGATTCAGTTTACTTGGATGAATTTAGTAATCTGATGGTTTTTTTTTACATTTATTTTGTTATCCACAGATCGCCAAAGACATGGAACGCTGGGCGAAGAGTCTGAACAGGCAGAAGGAGAACGTTCGCTCCGTATCGTCCTCCCCAGCCATAGGATCCACGTCACTGCCCTCTGGCTACAGCAGGGCAGCCAGTCGTCAGTCAGACGACCGCCGGGAGTCGGCAAGCGCTGACGCAGGCTATGCCGTCCTGGAGAAAAAGGTTTGTAACTCGCGCACACACACGTTACTACTATACTTGAGAAGATATCAGCAGTTTAAGGCCAGACCGCACCAATGCAACTAGTTGCAACTCCTTGCAACAGAACAGTTTTAAGGCCAGTCCATACCAATGCTACTCCTTGCAACAGCCATAGGGGATATGGACCACACCAATTATTCACAATGCAACTCCTTGCAACATGCAACTACTTGCAACCATTATCCCCAATTGCACTTTAGGAAGGCGACTTTTGTCGTTGTTAGACATTTTTAACCCTACCCCTAAAGCTGAAAATAGCTTGCAACGCCTTGTGCTGCGATGCGTTGTGAGCTTGTAGATTGGCGTTTTTAACTGGCACGCAACTAAAGTATTAAATGGGCATACTGTAACTCTATTCCTAATTGTAATCTTTCTTAACCATACAATGGTCCTCACAATGTCCATTTATCACATACTGTACTGGTGGAAACCTTTGACTCGTATAGTTACTGCATACATACACACACACCAGGGGTGACACCAGGGACATCAATAAGTCCATACACGGACAAATGTGTCTGCGGCAAAGACTTGGTCTTGTCCATGGCAAATTGTATAATTTATTTTATACACAGTAGACACCATTATAATGTTCTTATTTTGATCATAAGACCCAATTACTAAATGTCAAGTCTCCAGGTTTTCTTCAGAATATGTATGACGCTGATTACTTAATTGCCCACTATGGCATATTAGGAATCCAACTAGTTCTCACATGTTGTATTTGCAAGTACCTGACAAAAAAAGGACCTGACAAAAAAGACTTGTAAAACTGTGATGTGACAATAAAGCTGATTCTGGACTCTGAGAGTGTACAAATGGAACCAAATGGACAACACTCTCAGAGTTACAGACCCGTTATGGTCATTCAGGGCTAGCTCTGTTTCTGCTAATATTAATGTCCACTCATTTTGTATGTCTAACGCACACAGTCAGCCATAACCTACTGTTGTGTTGTGTCAACTTGTGTGTGCCCACATCAACAGTCCTGAATTAACAAGTGTGGTGTTTTTTTCTCCTGCAGGGGGCACTGTCGGAGCGACCCCAGCTCATCCTGGACCAGATCAGACACACTGCAGACAGAGAGGTAAGGTCGGTTAGACTCTGTTTGGCACAATGGAAACTAATTTTATCCATTTGGCATTTTTCTTCTATGCTGTTGTGGATGTGTGGAACGTGTGTGTCAAATTTGAAGTCCGTGTGGCGAACGGTTCTCGAGTTACATGGATTACAGACGAACACACGTACATACGTACGTACAGACAGGGACTTGGTGCATTTATAGTTAGAATACATATTTACAATTAATGCTCCCAAGTGTATACGTTTACTGTGGTAAAGTTTCGAGCAGACCAGGCTCAAACCTTTGGTTTAAGTGGTTCAACTCTAAAATGACACGGAAGCTTTCATGGTTTTTAACGGGTCAAAGAATTAGAAGATCATTCCCAACAGTTCTACGGGGCTTACCTGCAAGTTTTTCGTTCAACACTGTTGAACGTCATGGTTTACATATCGTGCTAATTGTTTAGTGAAGTAAGTGTTTAGTAGTAAAGTGTGGGGGGGCCCTGAGGGCGGCTACTTTCACACCGTTTCACAAATTGCAGATTAACTTCAAAGCTTTTCACTTTTCAGTCGTCAGGTTGACTGATGATGAATGGTAAAATAAAATGGTAAATGGTGCATTTATATAGTGCCTTTATCCAAGGTGCTTTTCATAGATTGTGCATTACATTCACCCATTCACACACCGATGACGGAGGAAACCATGCAAGGCACCAACCAGCACATCGGGAGCAATTAGGGATTCAGTGTCTTGCTCAAGGACACTTCGAAACTAACTCTGGGGGAGCCCGGGTTCGAACTGGCGACATTGCAGTTACCATCCGGCCACTCTACCCCTGAGCCACCGCCGCCCCTTGGCGAAGGCAATTGTTCTGCAAAGTGTAGGTGCATTTTAATCTTGCAATGCACTAGCCACTTTAAAATAAAGTATTTTTCTTTTTCTACAACAGTGCCTTGGTCTCACCTTTTTTGCATCCAAACTTGATAGAGTGAACACAGCAGACATTGCGCTTTTTCTGCACATTCAGAGCACTGATTTAAATTTGTTACCTCACTGATTTAGCTCGTGTCCCGAGCTGAATGTCTCTTCACCGGGATCATCCACCAAAGGGATCCCAGGACATGCAAGCCCTTTGCAAAGACATAGGAGCTCATTTTAATGCTCATAGATGATATATAGTAGCAGGAATTATGCTAAAACTATTCAACCGAAGTCGAGCCGTCTTTGTAACCCAGAGGTACAAAATGGTACGCCTGAGTGCAGTCTAGTTTATTTTTAGCTTTGAACCCTTGTTGTGTTTGCTTCATTCTGCAGCGCTCTCCGCCTCCGCAGCAGCAGCAAGGCCTGGTCCCTGCCTACAGCGGGGAGACGGATAGCGACGAAGAGGGAGGAGACCGAGAGGAGAAGGAGGGCAGGATGACCGACTGGGTCAAGCTGGCCTGCCTGCTCTGCAGGAGGCAGTTCCCCAGCAAGGAGGCCCTCATCAGGCACCAGCAGCTGTCCGAGCTACATAAGGTGCTTATAACACTAAGAGACGTACATACCAATATACCTTGGGTGATACGACAGCTGTCTGAGCTACATAGGGTCGTTATGACACCCAGAAGTGAATTTTATGACCTTTATAATATAAAGAAGAAAAATAAAGAACAAACATTGGCCAAAAAGAGGCAACATGTGTGAAATTAGCAGAGCTTGTAGATCGGCTAGTTAGTTTCACAATATTTATCTGTGGCACCGAGTCGCACTAAATGTAATGCCTCAACTCCTACGATTGTGTGCTTGTGCAGGGGGGATGGGGGGTCCCCAGTTCTAATATGTTTTTTTGGGGGGTTGTTGCCTGAAAAGATTGAGAACCACTGATCTAAAGCCCAAACTGCACCAATGCAACTAGTCGCAACTCCTTGCAACAAAACAGTTTTAAGGTCAACTGCACCAATGCAACTCCTTTCAACTGCCATTGGGGATAATGGTTGAAAGTAGTTGCAAGGAGTTGCATGGTGAATCATTGGTGCTGTTTTGCTTAAGTGATGGCTTGTGGCCAGCCGGTTGTAGCGGTCTAGAAAAAAGTGAATACGTTCATTACACTATCGTTTTACTTTTCCACCATCACAATGTTAATTCCGGCCTTGAAAGTATCACCAAAAAAATAATAAATCATACAGGCCGCTATTTGCTACTCAATGTCAACCTCTATACTTGTCTGCCCTCAGCAAAACCTGGAGCAGAGACGAGGTCAGCCAGATCCCTTGCCTGCAGAGGTTGGTCACCCCGAAAAACAATACACGTTGAAATGAAATGGGATTGTGTCCAGTGGTGGAAAGAGTACTCTAAATGTAGCAATACTGCTATATAGAAATACTCAGTTACTCAGTAAAAGTCCAGAATTCAAAATGTAGTTGAGTAAAAGTACAAAAGTATTGGCATCAAAATGAACTTGAAGTACCAAAAGTAAAAGTACTCATTGTTCAAAATGTGTATATATATATATATATATATATAAACAAAGTAGCTAGTAACTAAATGTAGTGCAGTAAAAGTACAATATTTGGATCCTAGATGTAGTGGAGTAGAGGTAAAAGTATTGTAAATTGGAAATACTCAATTAAAGTACAAAGAATACCTCAAAATTGTATTTAAGTACAGTACTTAGTTACTTTCCACCACTGAGTGTGTCATGTCGTTAGTTGCTTCTTAGTGACTGTTCTTTTGTCTGTCTTTCAGCGTCCGAAAATCGCAGACAGATCCGAGCCTCCTGACCCCAAGAAGAGAAGATTCAGCCCCCTGTAAGCAGCGTTAGAAAATGTCACACACACACACAGTCACACACGTCGTTGTGATAAAGGCTTGTCTGCTTGTCCCTACAGACTTGTAATTCCAACCAAGTAGGCCAAAGGGCTGCTTTGCAACATACTGGAATGCATTGTCGTTCAACGCTGTGCCGTTGTTTGAACAGGGCGGCAGCCAGATTGATGTGCGAAGCCAGTCGTGGTGGATTTGCAACGTCGCACGTTTGTGCACACACGGCTGTTTCTTTCACTTTCTTTTAGGGATGGGCAATCAGTCATCAGATCATATCGGTCATCATATTGGTCATACGGATGTTGGCCATAAAATGCGATATCTGTATCGAAACGAAATTCTTTAAAAAAAATCCTGAAAAAGCAAAAAAAATGTAACTCATTCTCTACCTTAGTTTAGTTTATATAGTGCATCCAGTATCGCTAGTATTATTTTTTTTCGGTTATTGAAAGCGTCAGAGGTAAAACATTAAACGCAGTACTTGTTAAATACAGAATGAGATCACATCGACATCGAGTTATTGGCCATAACTGCAATTAGTTAGTTAGTTAGTTTCATTTATTGTCCAAAGTGTAGAAATTTGTCTTCGGTCTCAACAGTAAAAAACAAACGGTTACAACAACAGCAACAACACTTAACACAATTATTTTCTCATGGCAAAAGAAAGTGCAGGACAACAGTGGCAAATACATTGGAAAAACAAACAAATCTAGCCTATCTAAAAATCTAATCTCATATGGCCCATCCCTAACGTTCTTTCTCTGTCTTTCTACAGTGATGGAATCAGCGGCACTAGTCTCGGTGCCAGGATGCTGCAAGGGGGCATGAAGAAAGGGTTTTTACTGCGCAACATGCAAGTGGACTGAGCCTTTATCCGCAGACCTCAACTTCCTGATCCAGATAGGACTAGGGTGCAAAACCCCTGCATACAACACTCCCACCATTATTACCGTTACCGTTATCGTTACAGTATAGATAGAAATATAAAAAGCTTGACATGGAATTTACCTCAACCGTTAAAGGACAACTTTAGTTTTTTTCAACCAAGGTTCATGTTTTAGGTTGATATGAGAGAAAGTAAAAGATGAGTGTTAATTGTTTTTCATTTGCTGCTTTCTTTCGTTTTAGGGATTTTAGCTGTTTTTGACAGGGGGGCGGGGGCATTCGAGCATGGGGCTAAATATGTATTTCTTTACAAAATGTTATAGCGATTACCTTTTTAATTCTTTACTATAGTCCTACTAGACCCCAAGAAATTACATCTGGCCACAAAAGATCACAGGATCTATACTGAATGTGAAGGTAGCCTACTGGGGGAAGCACTGTGTGTCATAGGCTCAATATGCCAGTTTGACACATTCAATATATCCTGTGATCTTCTGTGGCCAGATGTAATTTCCTGAGGTCTAGTAGGACTATAGTAAAGAATAAAAAAAGAAATCGCTATAACATTTTGTAAAGAAATACATATTTAGCCCGTGCTCGAATGCCCCCGCCCCCCTGTAAAAAACAGCTAAAATCCCTAAAACGAAAGAAAGCAGCAAATGAAAAAAAATATACACTCACCTTTTACTTTCTCTCATAACAACCTAAAACATGAACCTTGGTTGAAAAAAAACTAAAGTTGTCCTTTAAATTAGACTCCGATGAACTGAACTTGTAGCAGTGGGGTTATCGCACGGAACGCACCTTTTACTTCTCTCTTGAATGATTAACATTCAGATTAAGCTTTCACTTTTCTCTTCAGAGCTTGTGCATCACGAGCAAGCTTTATTACAACGGGAGACTGCTGTTTGGAAGATGAAATCAAAGGATGATTAAAACAATAATGCAGATCTCTGGCATCAGAAAAAGAAAGATATTTTAATGTCTATGCAGCCTAGATTGTTTGATTTAAAGATATGCCTTGTCATTCAATGAATGACTGATCTGGACTGTGCAAATTTTAGAATGAGCACTTTTGTACCCATAAACTCCTCGATAGTGGGAGTGAAGAGAATACCGCCTCCTATGGACTGGACACGGTTACTCTAACACTAGTGTGTGTGTGTGTGGATTGTACTGTACAGTACTGTACAGTATGTAATATTATGGTGTTTTGGATGTGTATGTATGTATGTACACTTAAATGCATATTTGTCTCTTGAAAACAATTTTTAATTTCTGAATTTATTGCATCATTATTCGTAATTCATCTATGAAAATACAAACTCGGAATGATGTGTCCCACTGTCTACTGGCCTGTTAATTATGTCTTGTAATGATTAGCTAATATTGCTACATCACTGTATGTAATTTCCTACGGTGGATTTGCAAGTGTAGTGGTCAAAAAGGAGAAGTGTATATACCTAAGAATTGAGCTCATCCTTGTAGGTAGGCCTGGCTGTCACAATTATTACTTAATCACCTAATCGCAATTATTTGAGATAATACCAATGTTTGTCCATACATTTTCAAACTTTTCAAAAATAGTCAAATTGTAACGTTCCAATGTTCAATGCAAAAACTACAACGCAATTTTTTTGTGCGACAATTAATCGTCAACTTAAATGTTTAACCGTTACAGCCCTACCTACCTGTAAGTTGTATCCGTTTTGTGTTTTGACCGTTTTCAACCACCTCCAAAGACAGCAGAAGTTGCCTCACCTTATTTCTGCACTGCAGTATGCATTGAGGTTGCAGCTGATGTGAAGCGACCCTGTATCTCCATGGAAACCACAACAAACGTTGCACAGCCTGTCCTTGCTGCAGAACTAGCAAGCTAAGCTATGGTGTTAACTGAGACAATTAATTAACTCTATGACACACGTAACCATACCATAACCTACTCGGGTAAGTTAGAATATTTACTGTTTAGCATAAAGATTTAGACAATATTGAATTGGATAATGTTGGCAGATTGTCATAGGCTAGGGAGGCCGTGGTTAATGTTGCTACTGTCAAGTCCAACCTTTTGACCGTTGAATTTTTTCTGTATCAAATCCATAGAACAAAACATTAAACAGGAATTACTGTTTAGCCGACCTCCCCAATTTATGAGTGCCTTTTAGGTGAACCCGCTGTAGTAAAAAAAAGAAAGAAGTCAAGCAATTATGTCGGATTCTGAGATGGACGAAGATGTCGTGCCTTCAGAGGCTGAGGGACAGGACGGAGTCCAAGAAGGACATGCAGAAGAGGACAAGGTATAAATATGATGTTGATGTTAAAATAAGTGGTGAGGCAAACATGACTCGATAAAAGTAGATGAGAAGTTTTAACAGTTTTGGGGTTTTGTTTTGAGCGCTGATCATGTCCTATTCCTCCTCAATGCTCCACATCCACAGCCAGAGGAATGTCCTTTGACCAAAGAAACCATCGCTCAGGGACTGTCATTGCTGTGTCGTACAGGAAACGGACTAGCGCATGCCTTTGTCAAACTGAACCTTAAAGACAAGTAAGAGTATATATGTCACACACAGTACAAAACAAATGTATTGGCCCATGGCCTGCATGACATGTCCTCTTAACTTTGAGCCGTAAATTGTGCAATCCCCCATTTGTCATCTGTCTGTGCTCTGCAGAGGGCTGACAGACATGGCTGCGATTTGCAACTTTGTTCACCTGCGCTTCCTGGACGCGTCCAACAACCACTTGACTGACCTTTCCCCTTTGGCTTCTCTGAACCAACTGCTTTGGCTGAAGGCAAGCTGTTCTCAATTACTGGGAATAATATCACTAATTTACAGTGGTGGAAAATAACTGATTATATTTACCTATGTACTGTACTTAAGTACAATTTTGAGGTGCTTTTACTTTACTGGAGTATTTACAATTTCTAATACTTTTACTCCACTACATCTCAGATCCACATTTTGTACTTTTACTCCACTAAAATTATTATGACATTTTTAGTTATAGTTACTTTGTAGGATTTGATTATTAAATGCCTTCTTCAGGGTATGATTTACCTTCAAACCCTGAAGAAGGCATTTGGTTGGCGAAACGTTGGTCTTATAATTAAAAATAAATACATTTTTGCATCGTGACTACGAGCTGTGCGACCTTCCTTTTTCAAGTTTTGCCTCCTGTGGTCAGCACCTCCCCACTATTGGTGGGCGCTCCTACCTCTTTGTTTGTATTAATTTATTACAAAACATACATTAACCATTTCATCCCTGAATACATTTCAGCCATTTGAATATAGCCGATCTACAAACTCACAATGTGACGCACTGTAAGCTTTTAGATATGCTATTTTCAAACGTTTTTATAGACATTCTATACATTTGAAATCTTGTGAAATGGGACATTCTGCATAATGAGTACTTTCTACTTTTGGTACAAGTACATTTTGATACCAATACTTTAGTACTTTTACTCAAGTCAATTTTGAATTTCCGGACATTTACTTCTACATTCTACTTCTATATTGCAGTATTGATACTTTTACATAAGTAAAAACTGTGAGTACTTTTTCCACCACTGCAGAATTGTACAACCCTGAATTCAACTCTTGTCTCTCTCTACCTGTAGCTTGATAACAACTCACTGACCAGTTTGAAAGGGCAGCCCTTGGACGGACTGCCTTACCTGCAGTGGCTGAGCGTGGCAGTGAACAAGTTGAAAGATCTGGCGGGGCTCGGTGGGCCGGCGCTCGAGAGCCTCAATCTCATCGGTGGGATTGGAATGCGTTTGTTCTCCTTTTGCGTGTAACGTTTTCAACCACAATATCATGACCACTCTACATGGCAATGTGTTGTGTGATCTCTTCCATATAGGCAACAATATCCATAAAGTGAGTGGTCTGAACTATGGCCGCTTAACCAATCTGGTGACTCTGGAGCTGAGAGGAAACCGCCTGGAAACCACCGACGGCATCTACCTCCCCAACCTGCGGAGGCTATATCTGGTAATACCATACCCATGGACAGAGTACAATGGGGCCAGTGCCCAGGGGCCCAATTGGCCTTGACTGCCACGGGGCCCGTGGGCCATGAGGCCAATCAGCAATTTACTAAAATCTATATAGGTTAATGCTCAAATATGTGGGCCCTTCATCCTATACAGTGCGAGGCTATCTTACTAATACCAGAGTTAGTGTCAAAGTGTCCTTGAGCAAGAGTCTGAACCCCTAATTGCTCCCGCCTTGCATGGTTTACTCTGAAATCCTTGTATGAATGTGTGTGTGAATGGTAATGCACAACCTATGTAAATTGCCTTGGATAAAGGCGCTATATAAATTACCATTTACCATTTACAACTCAGAATCAGCTAGAATGATCACATCACATGTGGCCGATATGTAAAGACGCGCACACTCCCATCATTCTGTAGTGGATAGAGGTAGAGTGAGAGCAGGAGAGAAAAGGGGAAAAGGCAGGATAGAAACAAGTTATATAATAAGACATAGATATTCAGGTATAGCATGTGTGATAGCGGGTATACTGTACATGATGTTTATGGGCAGCGGTGGCCGAACGGTTTGCGGAGCGGTCTTGTTATCGGAAGGTCGCCAGTTCGAATCCCCGGACCGGCACGTTAGAATTACCACCGCTGAAGTGCCCTTGAGCAAGGCATTGAACCCCTGCCATGAAATGTTCTATGAGCAGGGTCTGGCTGTAAACAAGCATCTCGAGCTTAGTCCATTCACCCTGGGTAAACAAAGAACTTTGCTTTGCTTTGCTTTGAACATTGGCATTATATGTACACAAACATGAGTAGTGCCAACTCAGCCCAGGGTCCTCTGTGAGTGTAACACTGAAAGCATTGCTCTGTCCTGAGCTGTGACTCTTCTATCTGCTTTCTTTCCGTTCAGGCCCAGAATGCCATTAAGCGCCTGGAGGGTCTGGAGAGGTTGGAGCGCCTCACCACTCTTCACCTCCGAGACAACCAACTGGAGTCTTTGGACGGCATCAGCCCCAACATGAGGTCTCTGCAGTACCTTAATGTCAGGTACTGTAACAATCAGCCCCAACATGAGGTCTCTGCACTACCTTAATGTCAGGTACCGTAACAATCAGCCCCAACATGAGGTCTCTGCAGTACCTCAATGTCAGGTACTGTAACAATCAGCCCCAACATGAGGTCTCTGCAGTACCTTAATGTCAGGTACTGTAACAATCAGCCCCAACATGAGGTCTCTGCAGTACCTTAATGTCAGGTACTGTAACAATCAGCCCCAACATGAGGTCTCTGCAGTAGCTTGGCTTAATGTCAGGTAACAATGTTTTTCCCATACAGTGAAGGGCCATATCTTGCCATATTCCGCTATTTTTAAAACGAACCCTGGCTAATAAGACAAATATGCTTTAAAACATTATACTTGCCCTCTATAACTAAAAATAAAAACACCTTAAGTATTTAATTTCTTTCATAAAGAATAAAGTATTTGAAATGTTGCTTTCATAGCCTACTCATATTAACCTTAGGAAGTATTAAGTTGTTTTTTATTAGCACATGCATTCCATATATTCCATAGGGCTGGACCACACATGGACATATGACATCATCAACTTGCGACGGGAGCAGTTCCTATTGAGTGAAAGATTCTCTATTTATGAAAGCAATAAAATATTTAAGTTGTTTTTATTTATTTTATATAGTATAATGTTTTAAGGCGTATTTGTCTTATTAGCCAGGGTTCCTTTTAAAAACATTTTATAATAGTTCAACTAGCCGATCTAAAATAGTAAAAAATGGCAAAGAAGTTTATGGCGTAAGGCAAGATAGAGCCCGAAGTCTCGCTACTACAGTATCTCAATGTAACAATGTAGACCTATAGTACAGTGTGTTTTACTATTATAAAATTGACATTTCTGCCTAACTCTACTAAATAAATAACTAAATAAATGTTATGACTTGATGGCAAGAAATGAATCAGAGAACAATTATGATATTGTCACACAGAACTTTGAAACAGTGCATTTACATAGTTTATCAATCATTCTCTCCCCCCCCTCTACATTTAGAGGTAATGGAATTGCCAATCCAAACACCCTGCGGAACCTGGTGCCAGTGTCCAGTGCTCTGCAGACCCTGGTTCTTTCCGAGAACCCTCTGGCAGAGACAGAGGACTACCGCCTGTCTGTGCTTGATCACCTACCACGTCTGAAGCAGCTCGACAAGGATCGAGTATCCTCTGAGGAGAAGGAGGAAGCGGAGGAGAGAATTCAGGTAAAGTTACACGCTGGAAACATGCTTCCTTGTCTTGGCCAGATGGAAGCAGCTGCTCTAATGGTTAGGGCTGTTACCATTACAAACTTAAGTTGTCACACAACACGATTATGACAGAAATAATTGTGATTATCTCAAATAATTGCGATTAGACGATTATGTAATAATTGTGACAGGCCTAGCTCTAATGGTGTGTTTGTCACTTTTTAGGCACTCCAGGAAGAGGAAATGCGTTCATCAGAAGACTTACAATAATGCCTGGATGGAAGATGTGTTGTGACTTGTAGGAAGATGTCATGTGGTACACCTGCTGTCTTCCTTCCAGTATGTATGGATCTGGTGTGACGGGTTGGGTTTGGAGGGTGTGACTGCATGAGGAAGAGTGTGGCTTGTAAGAGAGCAGATATTACCTAATATTACACAAGATTGTGTGTGTTAAAACAAAGTTAAAAAAAAAAAAGATTGTGTGTGTTAAGGGTTTTGTGGTTGAGATAAGAATAAAGGTCTTACTTTAAGTCTGGCTACTGCGATCCAAAAATAATATCCTTGAGTTATTTCATTCACTGAAATTAAGAGTGCATTTTTTTAAACCCGCTTTTTTTTGTAAAACAATAAAACATAAAGTTAATCTCTTTGTTATTACAATAATGCATGTGTACATTATTTTCAGCAGTGTTTCATTTCTTTTTCATGTCTTTTTCTGTCTTTTGAAAATATAATTATAAAAAAGTAAAGTCAATGTTTAAATTATCAAAAGAAAATAGATTTAAGTTAATTACTGGCTAAATGCTGTGGCGTAAAGTAACTAAAATACATTTACTCAAGTACTGTACTTAAGTAAAACATTTTAGTTTAAGTTTTTAGATATTTTTTTAGTTTTGTTTTTACTTTACTTGAGTATTTCCAATAATTCTCCACCACATCTCAGAGGAAAATAATAGGGTACTTTACTCCACTACAATTTTTTTGAAAACTCAAGTTACTATAGTTACTATGTAAATTGTAGATTTTAGAATGATTAATCACTCCAGCTCTGTATATACTCCGGCTATTTGAAAATAGCCAATCTACAGCTTGTGCTATTTTAAAAGGATTTGTATACATTTAATTATAGCCTAGTAAAGCCTACATTAGAAAACTTGTGAAATGGGTCATTCCTGTAAATGAATACTTTTCCTTTTGGTGCTTTTTGCCTTTTTATATCAATACTTTACGTTTAAATGCCAGACTTGTACTTGTAACAGTGCATTTCTAAATTATGATAAATGTATACTTTTACATGAAAATGTGTGTATTTCTTCCTCAGACTGGACTGTCTAAATTCCTTTTTTTCCTGAGTAAGAATGAGCAAGCACAATGTGAACTGCAGATCAGTTCCATGTTGGCAGCAGGCCAGCACTGACAGGGTGACGGTGACTTAAAGGAACAGTATCTGTGATCATGGAAATTTCCCACGAACCTGCCAAAATATATACAGTTGCTCTTTATTTCTATGTCCAATATTAAAACGTGCTCTAATATCAGTCATCTGAGTATACTGTGGCACTGGCATAAGTGGCATTATATTCAAAATAAAATAAGACTGAATAATGTTCCTGGATTTATTGCAATGCATGGATTGTAATGCTTTTCACTGTAGGTCTACTCCACTGTTTTTCCTCGACAGTCCGGCTTGTGTCAGTGTTACTTAACTTTATTGGAATTTGGTTCATTCATTTATGTTTTTGGACAGATACAAGCTGACCTCAGACTGATCTGAGTCTGATCAGTTTAGAGATAAAGGCATAATATCCCCTTTACTGCGCAACTTGCGCCACTACTGATCCGTCCAATGAGTGTGTGCGTGCCTGCGTGGTGGGAGGAGTGCTTCAGAGACAAGACATCATAAAGCTCCCCTTCTTCCCTCTCTCCTTGCACGCCGTGGTCACACACATTACATATCATCCCCCAGCAGCCAGAACAATTTAATTAATCATCTTTAAATATAAAAACCACCATGGCAAGCTACCACAAACCCGACGAGAAGACCCTGCAGGGGCTGAAAGACGTGGCCAACAAGCTGCGGATCAACTCCATCAAGGCGACATGCGCCTCAAACTCTGGGTGAGTTGTTGAAAAGTCATTCACTGAAATATTGAAATATTATACCGGTTAAAAAATGGTTGAAGGTGGACTACTGCAAGTGAACTATAGGCTGATTTACCTGCCGGGAACCGTAAACTGATGACTTGATAAAAATAATTGAACAGATCATCTAAGCTAATAACAATTGAGTGCGAGTGAACGCGTTGTTCTTTTTGTGCGGTCGACTGTTGTTGGTTGTTCTTTCTGACAAGCGACACCGGGCCCGGCCTGGAAGCGACACCGGCCCACGGAGCTGCGTGCACCGGCCTGGTGGAGCTCTGTGCACCGGCCTGGTGGCGCTCTGTGCACCGCCTGATGGCGCTCTGTGCACCGGCCCGGCCACAGAGCTGTGTCTGTGGCTCTGTGCAGAGGCCGGTGCACTGTGCACAAAGCTCCGTGTAGACATGTGGAGACCCACGCTCCACCTTATAGCCCACCACACGTGCGGATTATCTCCTCCCAAGAAGAGGCACGCCGTGGTGTGTCGAGTAAAGTAAACGTTATGGCCGAAGCCGCATCAACACAAAGTAAACAGATGATTGTAACTTTAATCTTGTCTTCAACCTGCGGCTAGGCATTGCTATATTCTGTTATCAGCTCTGAGCTAACACTAGCTCCACATTTTGTGGGTGTGTGTGACTGAGTGAGTGTCTTTGTTGATGGCGCAGCACAGCAGTTTCACTTTAAATGTTTAATGGCTCTGAAATGGACGCTGCTCAGATTTTAAGAACCGCAGTCAATTTTTAAAATAAATAAGATTAAGTAAAATGGTCAACTGACGCCACAACTTTACTTCTAAGGCACAATGTAACGTGTTATAAAGTTAAAAATAGGCCCATTTTATAACCAAAGTCACATGGCCATTGGCCATTCATTGGAGAGGGCAGGTCTCGTGGTCTGCTTGCTTGACGCTCTGATTTAAAGTTGCAGGCTTGAAGAAACTGCGTCTCGGCAGACAAGACGATACTTTACCCTTTTAAACTGTGCGTCTGTTATTTACCTTGCTATTGCTAATGGTGGTTAATCAGTTTGTCATATCTCTTGCATAGTAGCTTAGGTTTGCACCCTTCAGTGACTTAACAGCAGTTGGTTAAATTTTACCTCCATTTTCATCCCTTGAGCCCCCCATTTTACTGATCAAAGTTACTGCACCACACACACACACACACACACACACACACAGGATACTTGGGAGTAGTAAAGTTACAGTATAATATAAGGCAGTTGAACAATGAGAACAGTCAGAGTGAATGTCTTTAGACTTGTTTAGAAATTGTTAGGAAATTATGATTTTGAGCATATTAAAAAAAGACTACCTCAACACGTGTGGATACTTAAGTTCACACTATCCAATATCAAGTTCACGCAATATCTAATATCAGTTATATGTTCACCGCTTTTTCTTTGCAGTGTGTGTGACAGGTACATTTCAGGCTCAGCACATCCACACATGACACTTCCTCAAAAGAATCCTACTACTACCTTTAGTGTACGTTTCATCATCGGTTAAAGTATCCGCAACTTCCAGACAGTCCGAGAGATGCAACCTTGCCGGCAAACCAGTTTTCGATCACTTCCTTCTCGTACTGTACAAGGAAATGAATGAATGCCCTGGCTGTGTCACACAGAGGTCTACTGTAGCTCAGGAATGGTCCCTGTCACCTGGCTCATTTTCTCCATTATGCAGCATGGTCACATCTGACACCTTATACCTTTTCTACTCAATGGCTGCTGTTGTTCATTGATTCACTGAATGAAATGGATAAATATGCCTTTCTGATTTGATGCCATGCCTTTTTATCTGAGTGACTGTTGATTTTACACTGAATTGTTTCTTAGCAGGATTTCTCTCAAAGGAAGAACTATGGGTAAATTGATCACTAGACTGCACAGTTTGACATTGGCCTAAGCCGGTCTTGACTAAAATAACCCAGTGTGTGTCCCCATGAGAGTGATGATGACATTTTCTAGATTAACCCACATAGGGAAGCTGAACTGATATTGGCTAATGCATGTGAGATTTCCAAACCTGCCCGCCGGTTTCAAGACCAATGTTCAGTAACTAACTGTTTCACAAGATTGCCTTCTTATCTCGTTTGGAGTTGGATGTAAATAATTCCTAAGTGCTCTGAAGTCTGAAGTGACGTAACACCTCTTACTGAAAATGTATATCTTCTGTTTGGATGATAATGGTAAAAAAAATCTCCTTTGACATGTCTGTACCGCTCATGCAGAAATTAATCAACGGCCATGTCAACACACATTTCTTGCTTGTCTTTGTTCAATGCATCCTTTACATAGAAGTACTGTAAACTTGATAGAACAGCAAAACTTTAGATTGGATTTTCACATGTGTATGCCAACCAACATGTTTTTATAAACTAATGGCTCCATTTTGTATGCCTGCAAAGACCAAAGAGAATAGACTATTTGCATTAGTTAGCTTAAAAATAACTTTGATCAGTGGTTTTCAACAAGTGGTCTGGAGACCACCAGTGGTTCCAGGTGGTCCCCTCCCCTGCTAAATGATGGAGTAGTTAACCAAATGGACCCTTATACTGTAGATCTTTAACTCTTGAGAGCGTAAAATGACACCAAATGGACCTGTGATTTTATATTGCACTCTCAAAAGTTAAACATCTGCATTACCTAATTTACAAGAAGTCTACACAATTGGAGAATGTAGAAGAATTGTTATTTTGATCAACGTTTGCCTGTTCTCTCTCCTAATTGTACCGACATCAATACAGCATGGAATTGTGGAAAAAAAATTATCCAATGAATGATAACACAATATTCAAAAGTTTTGGGTCTGAGAGGCTAAATCTCATGGTCGTCTGTGTGGCTCAAATGCCGAATAAATAATGGACCTTGATATGAAAAGGGTTGAAAACCACTGACAGATTATGGTAACAACACATGCATGTGTGTGGATTGTGTCCTTGGCTAACGGTTGGCTGGTTGTTGTCATGAGCTGCCTCTAACATGCTGTCTCTCCCCTCCTTGCAGTCACCCCACCTCATGTTGCAGTGCGGCAGAGCTCATGTCCGTGCTGTTCTTCAACACTATGCGCTACAAACCCAGTGACCCTCGCAACCAGTGTAACGACCGCTTCGTCTTGTCAAAGGTTGGTCGTGTATACACACACCCACATGGCGCTTATCTGTTGAGTTGACTATTGTTTTGGAGGCCAAAGCAACTTGCAAGCAACTTGCTAGGCTGCTGAGCCAGCTTGATGGCATGCCGCGGGTTCGACTCCCGATCCCGAAGGCCTTTGCTGTGTGTCTCCCCCCCCCCCCCCCCCCCCCATTTCTCTCCCCATTTCCTGTCCGATTACTTTCAACCTATCAAAGGCAGAAAAAGCCAAAAAAATATCTTAAAGTTAGCGTTGGCTATTTTAGAAATTAGAATCTTTTAGAACATCTGCCCAAAATGGGGATGCCAGAGTTAATGTGTGTGTGTTTGTGTGTTTATTCAGGGTCATGCGGCGCCGGTGCTCTACGCTGCCTGGGCTGAGGCAGGTTACGTGAAAGAGGCTGATCTGCTCAACCTGCGCAAGATCGACTCTGACCTGGAGGGACACCCAACACCTGTGAGTCATGGATCTTCAGTCCCTCTCTTTCGAACCCTGTTATGGCGTAACCACTTATTAACATGTTGCCCTGTGTTTATCTGATGGCGTATACTATATATATAATAGTAATTTTAATGATGAATTTAATCCTCTAACTGTTACTCTGTGTGTCACTCAGAAACTGGCCTTTACGGATGTGGCCACAGGCTCCCTGGGCCAGGGCTTAGGAGCTGCGTGTGGAATGGCCTACACTGGGAAGCACTTCGACAAATCCAGGTGAGAACGAGTCCATATTAAGTTCAACGCATGCATGGAAATGAAGCTTGAATGTAGATATTTACATATAATGGTTGGCCTGGCCAGGTGTGGCACCCACACCTGTCTGTGGCCACACTAGTGAATTCCACCAGATGTGTCCCTGTCCATCACTCTGCTAAAACTACACGCCTCGTCTATTTTTACGCACTTGCGTGAAAGCAGCCAAATCCTGTAGCTTGGCATCATTCACCCGTCATTATAATATCTTGGCTTATAACCTTTCCAGGCCCAGTCATTGGACATTTTTTGATTGATTGACTTCATTATCGACTAAGTGCATGTGCAGTACACACACATATCCGTTCTGTATCCGCCACTGATGCTCTCCAAGTAGGTTCATTGGACAATTTGTTGGAAGTAATTTCATTAAACCGTAGGCTCTGCTGTAATTCAGGCCTCCGGAGCTAGTCGAGCTAGCTCAACTGCTTAATGCCGAGCCTTGTTGTCTTGTCTTTCCTCTCGTTGTTGTTAATTTAATCCATTATGCCAAGGTTCCCTTGTTTGTCTGGCAATAACTACTGTGATTCTTGGAATACTGGCAAAGCAACACAAATGCTACTGCTTAGGGGTGTAACGCTGTAGTAACTGCATCGATAAATCTATTTTAATTTCAAGAATCAAAGTATATCGATGTGTAAATGGCAACATGGTATCAAGTACTTGTTTGTTGTGTTCACTGTTTATATCCTCCATAAATGTTTCCCTTAAAAAAACCTGCGCTATCCACAAGTTTCACAGATATTTAATTTCTTTGCTAAATAGTTACTGTATCCATTTAAAATCAATATCGTATCGCCAGGAATGAACCAATATCGTCCATGTATCGTACCGCTGTTCAATTCTATCGTTGCACCCCTGCTAACATCTGCCATGTTGTTGGTGGTAGTTACCGCGTGTACTGCATGATGGGAGACGGGGAGTGCTCGGAAGGCTCCGTGTGGGAGGCCATGGCCTTCGCCTCCTACTACAAGCTGGACAACCTGGTGGCCATCATGGACGTGAACCGCCTGGGCCAGAGCGAGGCCGCACCGCTGCAGCATGACATGGAGACCTACCGCAAGCGCTGTGAAGGCTTTGGGTCAGTCCCTCCAGATCCAACACATTGAATCACAGTGATTCTTGGCACTTTATCTTTCCACGTCTGCAGTGTGGCTCTTGAGTTAATATTTCTTGTTATGGGTCGTGTTTGTGTAACGCTGTGTGTAGGTGGAACACGTATGTTGTGGATGGCCATGATGTGGAGGAGCTGTGCAAGGCCTTCTGGCAGGCCAAGCAGGTCAAGGACAAGCCTACCTGCATCGTTGCCAAGACCTTCAAGGGCAAAGGCCTCAAAAGTGAGTGAATCCATTTGGGATGCAGATTGATAATATTATTTGATTAATATTAGATTTTCAAATATAGCAGATTTACAAGCTCACAACTTGTTGTTTTGTTTTTTTTACTCCCAGACATTGAGGACTTGGACAACTGGCACGGGAAGCCCATCCCCAAAGACCGTGTGGACGACCTGCTGAATGACCTGCAGTCTCAGATCCAGGTCCCGAACAAGAAACTCACCCCCGAGCTGCCCAACGAGGACACACTCGCCGCGGACCTGTCCCGCATCTGCCTCCCAGAACCCCCCGCCTACAAGCTAGGAGAAAAGGTACTGACCCCACAGCCTACAAGCTAGGAGACAAGGTACTGACCCCACAGACTACAAGCTAGGAGACAAGATACTGACCCCACAGCCTACAAGCTAGGAGACAAGGTACTGACCCCACAGCCTACAAGGTACTGACCCCACAGCCTACAAGCTAGGAGACAAGGTACTGACCCCACAGCCTACAAGGTACTGACCCCACAGCCTACAAGCTAGGAGAAAAGGTACTGACCCCCGGGCTACAAGCTAGGAGACAAGTTACTGACCCCCCTCCTACAAGCTAGGAGAAAAGGTACTGACCCCACAGCCTACAAGCTAGGAGACAAGTTACTGAACCCCCGCCTACAAGCTAGGAGAAAAGGTACTGACCCCACAGCCTAAAAGCTAGGAGACAAGTTACTGAACCCCCGCCTACAAGCTAGGAGAAAAGGTACTGACCCCACAGCCTACAAGCTAGGAGACAAGTTACTGACCCCCGGGCTACAAGCTAGGACTAGGAGACAAGGAGGTACTCCTGAAATCTCAGATGGACTCTCATGGTCCGTACTTATCGGTAGTCCTACTCACATTTTTTTACTTAGTAAAAGTATCAATACTGCAATATAGAAATACTCTGTTACAAGTAAGTCTGCAATTTACTTGAGTAAATGTACAAAAGTATTGGAATAAAAATGTACTTAAAGTACCAAAAGTAGAAAGTACTCATTTTGCAGAATGTCCCATTTAAAGTTTTCAAAAAAATCTTTTGAAAATAAAAGCTCACAATGTGTCACATTGAGCTGTTTTACACTTTAAAGTAGCTTACCGCAATTTTTACAAATTGAAAATCTTACCAATTTGGGCTGTTATTTCCTTTTAAGATGAAGTGTACATGGCTTGGAGGTTAAAAGTTTGTAACGGCCTGAAACCACAGCACCATCTGTGTAATCCATGGTCTGTAATCAATGGGTGGGTTAAAGTTCACTGGGCTGTTGGTGAACCCTGTCTTGTTCTTAGTTCAGAAAAAGGTTTGTTGGGTTAAATGTGCAGGGTCCCTTCTCCCACTGACCCTTATCAGTGTCTGAGATTAGATAACACATATTTAACCCATTTAGACCGGCTGCCGCCGCAGAGTTTCTTTATTTCTGAAGCCGGGTGCCGTGTGCATGTCTGCTTGTAGTCTTTTTTTGGTACTTTTCCGGATTCATTGTCTGCCTTCTGATAGGTCCCTGACTGACTAATCAGCAGGCTCTTTCTGCCCTGATTCCGCCTTATGGTTTAAGTTGAATTTGCTAAAATATAATTTATGCCCAGTCACTATACTGAACCTGAAATGTTTTTCTTTTTTTTTCTTCTTTTTACTGAGACCAAGTTTAAAATAAGATTTTAATACACTGAATATCAATATGAAGCAACTGGGGGGGAAAAGCCCGTAATTTCAACGGTAGTGGATGGGGAGGAATTTTGTCCAACCAAGAAATGGCAACCAATGGGTGCGAAGAGGGGCACAACCACGGGCGGGACTTTATCTCAGAAAGACCTGACTTTCATAAAACTGCTGTGGGTCTAAATCAGGTTGAGGTACATGGGTTTTAATTGACACGGGTGCATATGAGAGTATGTGTTTTATTACAAAAAATGACCTGGTTCTTTTTCTAACTCTGTCCCGTCAGATGGCAACGAGGAAGGCGTACGGCATCGCCCTGGCCAAGCTGGGCAAGGCGAGCAAACGGGTGGTGGCCCTGGACGGAGACACCAAGAACTCCACCTTCTCTGATACCTTCAGGAAGGCCTTCCCTGAGCGCTACATCGAGTGCTTCATCGCCGAACAGAACATGGTAAAGAATGCACACTTTTTCGTTTTACAAGATGTGGTGTAAACTAAATACTCATGTTGACATAATTTATCTTGAAATCAAGCTATATTTTCTCAGTTTCATGTAGTGTAAACCCAAGCATCAATTTGATAATGGACCCTTCGCTAACCACCACAAAAGCAATTGTCCAATGACAATCCAAATAGTTTAGCAACCATTGCTAAGCTGGGCAAGCTTCCATCACCTCATACTATAGCTGTCAATGTTATTTTGCATGGCTGTACACAGCTTAATGTCACGAAAGTTGCACGACTCACCCACCCAGGCCAGCAGATGATTGCAATTTAGGGTAAGCGCGCGTTTTGTGCGCGAAAAGCCTGGTGTAGCTTGGCCGTTACATGAAATCGCCGGACGTTAAAGTTGAGATGGATTGAAGTTGAGATTCTCTCTTAACATTTCCTTGTATTTCTAGTTTATTGAAATGTCATGCACAGTTTTCCAGTGCATAGCCAATTGCAGGCCTTGTTGACTTGACTTTGAAGCTCTTGCTACTGAAATGATCGATTATATGGAGAAATCCCGTCATTTAATGCGTCTCAAAATGCTTAACTAGCACATCTGCAGTGATGGGAGGTAGTTTCGCTTCTGTTCCATTGAGAATTGCGTAGAGTGGTATTGCATGAAGCTCAAAGCACAGTCTCTGCCCAAGCTGGCATTCCATCTTACTTAGCTCAGTGGTAGAAATGTTATCTCCCGCGCTGGAGAACTGCATTCGAAACCTGTGAAAAAACATTATGTTGCAGATTGCAGTTTTAAATTGGGATTATTATGTTACTGATGCTCAGAATCAAACTGGCTTTTCTGAAATGTCATTCACAAATGTTTTGCATACCAGCGTGACATCAGAAGAGGCTGAACTTCTAGCCATAATTGTTTGCAGGCCAGAAAAAATTCAAGAGCAGTGTTCCATCTTTTTGTGACATTGTAGCCTACAATCAGTCATGGAACATAAACGATCGGGTTTGAACTGTATATTTGATGCCCGATTTTTGGTTCTTTGAAACCCCCGACTTCAAGTTCCACCTTCTCCTCTTTGTAGGTGAGCGTGGCCATCGGCTGTGCCTGCCGTGATCGCACGGTCTCCTTCGCCAGCACGTTCGCAGCATTCTTCTCCAGAGCCTACGACCAGATCCGCATGGCAGCAATCTCTCAGTCCAATGTCAACCTAGTGGGCTCCCACTGTGGCGTCTCTATTGGTGAGTTCTATTTCATACCTACTGACCGCCACAGGGTGGCGTTTTCAACAACTGGATATCTTTGACAATTAATAACTGTCAATTAATGGTCATACAAATTAGAAATTGCATACTCAAGACAGTTGATGTATTTGGTATTTACAATTACCGGTACATTTCTATGTCTTTAATTCCTTGTTTAAAAAATAAATTGCATGGGGCAGACATGCAAATATAACAATAACAATATTATTATTACTGAAAATTATAAAGAAATGACTCACAATTATGTATTTTGACCAAAACAGGGACGAAGTAATGCTTAAAAAATAGTGAAAAAGCCAACCTACTAGCAAGCAAAGCGTGGACAACGACATGGAAATAATGATGGAAATTAAACTTCCATTTTCAGAGTTGCTTCGCTAGTTTTATTTAAATAACCTGGGTTACGTTCGTAACCACCAGTTTTTTTTTTTCTCTAAAGATGATTGGAAACTATTTTAAAGATTATGCAAAATACTTTGGGCGTTAATGTGATCATTATGACCGGCCTAATGTCTGAGAGGGACGTATCCACTAAAACACTGTCCTTTATTTTTTCTTTAGGTGAGGACGGTCCCTCCCAGATGGCCCTGGAGGACCTGGCCATGTTCCGTGCCATCCCAACATGCACTGTGTTCTATCCCAGCGACGCCGTATCCTTGGAGAGAGCCGTAGAGCTGGCGGCAAACACCAAGGTCAGTGACTACGTCTGTCTGGCTGCCTGATTTGTGGGTCACGGACCAATTTCTATGGGTCACGACCCGAGTAAGAAGTTCTTTTCCTACAGTACATTCAAAAAAAGTGTTTAAAACAAGGTAATCTAAGAAATTCCATAAATAAGCGTATGCTTGTAGATCTGCTATTTTCACTATTTTGGGTCCCGGGCAAACATCTAATCTCTGTTTTGGGAACCACTGCTGTACATGGCTGGGAACATTCCACAGATGTGGTTCTCATGTGTCTCTGCTTTGATTCCAGGGAATCTGTTTCATCCGTACCAGCAGACCCGAGACCGCCGTCCTCTACTCCCCGGAAGAGAAGTTCGAACTGGGCTTGGCCAAGGTAAAGAAAGACCCCCTACTGTCACCATCATGACATTTTACTGGACGAAATGATTGCAATTAATTGTAGTGTTGTTGGCATTGGACAGCGGAACATGTATGAAAAATGCATATCATTTGGCCTTTTTAGGCTTTGTAAACAAACAAATGGTACAGTGCAGATATGACTAATACCTTAAATATACTTATTTAAATTCTTATACTAATGAAATGGTGGAATGGGAATCATGCTATTTTTTAAACTGAACGTTTTTCAACATGGAAACGACTTTCAATCATTATGTCTAATGTAGTAATTGTGAGGCCTACAATAACTGCGACGAGGTTGATTTCAACCTGTATAACTAGTTGGAAAGTCCCTTATAAAGTGTGTGTGTGTGTTTGTTCCTAGGTGGTGCGTCAGTCCGACAGTGACCAGGTGACTGTGATTGGAGCAGGTATAACTCTCCACGAAGCTCTGGCTGCTGCAGATATCCTGGCCAAAGAGGGTGAGCTTAGTGTGCCCTCTAGTGGATATATACTGATACAACGGCTTATGATGCTATAACAGTTCTGCAATGGTTATTAACTAAAGATCTACAGGATCACATGGACGTATTGATTAAACATATTTCCAAATGTCTTCCTGCAGGAAAGAACATCCGAGTCATTGACCCGTTCACCATCAAGCCCCTGGACGCGGCCACCATCCTGACCGCCGCCAGAGCCACAAGGGGAAAGATCATCACAGTGGAAGACCACTACAAGGAGGGTGAGTTTTCTGCTTTCTGTTTGTGTTCATTATAGGAGTGCTTAACCCATTTTGACCTGAGATCCGATTCTAAAAATGTCTTGTTTGAAAATGACAGTTGTCTGTAAAAGCTATGTTTCTATGTCAGTGGTTCTTTGATTTTTCAAAAATAGCAGACCTACAAGCTCGTAGCGCGCCACTCGGTGGCGCGCTATGAGCTTGTAGATCTGCTATTTTTCAATAGCTAAAGCATAACATAATGCTAACACCAAAAGGGGTTCCCGCCCAAAATGGGTTAAAGGCTATCATTTTCTTTTTTTTTAATAAAATATAGTTCACAACATTCAATGAATGGGGGAAAAGTAATCGATGGAGGAGGAAATGATAAGTGAATGATCAGTGCTTGCAGCCCTAGTGTTGTCACAGTAACCTGCATGATTTGCTTTGACATCTTGTGTGTAAACGATGTACTCATAAGTGCAAGTGAACATTGAAAGTGTCTGTGGGCTGCATGTGTGTGCCTACCACTACGGGAGACTTTTTGAATCCTGCACCTGACAAATAACCCAAAGTGTGAATAAAACTAATATAAACTAAAACTGTCACACAAATATAAACTAATAAAACCTAGTAAACCCGCTCTAAAAATAAATCAAAACTAACACATGGGGGGAAAAAATGGCACTACTGTGTGTGTGCGTGCACTGCTCACACACCCATCTGCCCTGCTGTGTCCAGGTGGTCTGGGCGAGGCCGTGCTGTCGGCGGTGGGCGAGGAGCCCGGCATCGTGGTGACACGCCTGGCCGTGACCGAGGTGCCCCGCAGCGGCAAGCCCCAGGAGCTGCTGGACAAGTACGGCATCAGCGCCATGCACATCGTCAACGCCGTGCGCCAAACCTTCGCCAACTGAGGAGAAGGGACGCCCCGCCTGCCCGCCCGCCCGCCCTCCCTCCCTCCTCCTGAGCTTGAACTTACCTCCACAATTCTTTGTAAAGCTACGGCGGAACCAAAACGAACAATGCATTCCAATCGGTTTAGATTAATGTATGCTGTAGTGTCATCTTACGGCTCTAACTCTTTAGCACACTCTGGTGTTCACTGTGGGAGTTGCTAGCTATTGGAGAGGGAGTTAAATGGAACAGGTTTTTTCCCATGTGTGTAAGTATCTAACCTCATAGAGGTCATACTGTTCCCTGTAATTCTCCTCTGTTTTGCACCTTCTAGCAACCTCTGCCCCAGTAGTATGTTTCAACTAGTTTGTTTCCCGTGTATTTTTAATGGTGTCAGCTGGGATAGCCATGTAGAGAAGGCATGTCTTAAACGACACACAAAGGATAATTTATACTTGGTTGCGTGCCCAGGGTCTTGCGCCTAAATTGGCCTATTTACAAGCTCTCGACGCATTGCAGTGTAGTGAGTCGTGAGCGTGTAAATGGGGCTGTTTGTTTGGTACGCCACCCCTAGTATAAATCAAACGTGTCGACTGGCTGATTTGGTAAAAACCCGTTTTGTGATGCGAGCGAGCTGTCCGGCTGGGCCCACACCACTTCCATGTACATTCCACCAAATCAGCCCATGTTCTCATTACATGGTCTGTACATTCCACCAAGTCACAGCTCATTGTTCTCATTACATGACCAGCACTCATGTCACCTCAACCATTCCCTTTTTAAGCTCTGTTACACTGGTATTGTTGTGGTTAACTGTTCTTTTGGCGCAATACATAAATGGCCTTTTTATTGTTCAACGCTAGAGCTGTGGTAAAACTTCTGTTTTGAATTAACTTGAAATTGAACCAGCCAGCAGCGGCGCGTTGATCAAATGTTTGGAGCGATGATGTTGATCCGTGTCTGCAAGTGTTACTGATGCTCATGGTAGTGAAGCTACCTACTGTATGGTCAACCCATGTGCTTTGCTGTGGAGTTCTGAAATAAAAAACATGTGACCCTGCGATACTGAACTGACTTGTTTGTTTTATTTCCATATGTTAATAATAAAACGTCTGTTTTTGCACTTTTAAGAGTTATTACCTTATTTGTTTGCGTTGAGCCTAATTTGTGCGATGGAGCATGAACGCTTACATTCTCACCAGTGTGTAGAAATGTTTGCTTGGCGAGTGGTTTTTACACATGGGTGTCTTACATCCTATAGGAACGCCGGTGGGCAGACTGTCTAAGCCACATTCACCCTGAAGGGAGTGTGTACACACACATGTATATTTATTACTAAAATGGTGGTGGGTAAAAGTTGGGAACCACTGCTCTACAGGTAGATGTGGGTCGCGGACCAATGTTTATTGACAATGTCCCCTTAAGGACAACTTTAGTTTTTTTTCCAACCAAGGTTCATGTTTTAAGTTATTAGAGAAAGTAAAAGATGAGTTAATTCTTTTCATTTGCTTTCTTTCGTTTTAGGGATGTTAGCTCTTTGACGGGGGCGGGGGCATTCGAGCATGGGGCTAAATATGTTTTTTTTTCCCCAAATGGTTATGGTGATTTCTTTTTTTATTATTATTTACTATAGTCCTAATGAACCCCAGGAAATTACATCTGGCCACAGAAGATCACAGGATCTACTGAATGTGAAGGTAGCCTACTGGGGGAAGGCTTAAACTGTGTCATAGGCTCAATATGTCAGTTTGTCACATGATTTTTTTTTGTGGCCAGATGTAATTTCCTGGGGTTTATTAGGACTATAGTAAATAATTAAAAAAAAGAAATTACAGTTTGTAGAAAGAAAATTAACATTCACCTTTTAGTTTCTCTAATAACCTAAAACATGAACCTTGGTTGAAAACTAAAGTTGTCCTTTAACTATACATTTAAAATGTATTTAAAAAAGATTTAAACAAATCACGACCTGTCATCAATTAAACTATTCCAACATATTTCACAAATGAAATAAAAAATCTGTCCATAAATGTCAAACAAGTTAAGAAGTGAAAATGGCAGCTCCACAAGCTCACAGCGTGTTGGGGTCCGGGAGAATTTCTCTTTCGGGCAACCACTGCTCTAGAACGGGTTGTCAACCCTTTTCATATCAAGGCCCATTATTTGGCATTTGAGCCACGGACCCCAGTTTGATATTTAGCCTCGCAGACCCAAAACTAAATATTTTGCTGTCATTGGATACTATTTTGTCCATAATTCCATGCTGTTGCCAAACAATCAAAATAACTTCTACTTTCTCTAATTGTGTAGACTTCTTGTAAATTAATTAATACAGATTAACAATTTTAACTTGAGAGTGTAAAATGAAACCAAATGGACCTGTAAGGGTCCATTTGGTTTCATTTTATGCTCAAGAGTTAAAGATCTATAAGGATCCAATTGGTTGCCAACTCTCCAATTAGCTGGGGACCACCTGGAACCTCAAGGACCACTGGTGGTCCCCGGACTGCTCTAGAACATAAATTGAAAAGGACTGGTCAAACATACTTTTTTTTAAATTGACATTTCATTAACTATTTAAACTGTACTTGTATAATGTACATACCAGGGTTAACTGGGGTCCTCCAGAAGTCTATCCTTGGTTTTTTCCCTCAGTCTACCTCTTCCCCAAAAATAGCCAATCTGCAGTACAAGCTCACAACGTACCAGAAAAGCCTTGCCTTTACTGTAGATCTGTCGAATGTTTGCCCCAAAATACTGACACTAGGGTTCATGTCCTTAAACCATGTCCTTAAACATGTCCTTAAACAAGCCAAGTCCTAACCGCGTTCCCCCGCCGTCTTCAAAGAATCTATATTGAATTCGAGAGAGTACTTTCTTTGGATTTCACCTGAAATGGAGCATGCCATTTAAAAGTATACTATTTTAAGGGCACCCAGTAATTTGCGTTGGTGGGTATATTTATGCTTGGATGCATCCTGGACCTCACACACATGTCTACTGCAGTGGAAACTTCCAGTGGTGGAAAAAGTACTACATTTTGTTACTTAAGTAACAAGGGTCAATACTGCAATGTAGAAATACTGTTAGTAAAAGTCCAGAATTCAAAATGTACTTGAGTAAAAGTATTAAAGTATTGGTATCAAAATATACTTAAAGTACAAAAGTAAAACTACTCATTATGCAGAAAGTCCCATTTCACAAGGTATTGTGTGTAAAAATGTTAAAATACTTTGAAAATATCAGATCTACAAGCTCACAACGCATCACATGGCGACGCGTTGTGAGCTTGTAGATCGGCTATTTTCAAATAGTTTAAATACTAGGGCTGAACTGGTTAATGTATGTTTTGTAGTAATACTAATAATTAAAATCTAAGTAACTAGTACCTAAGTTTTTAAATAATTGTAGTAAAAATATTGAAAATTGGAAATACTCCAGTTAAGTAAAAGTACCTCAAAATTGTACTTTAAGTACAGTACTTGAGTAAAGGTACTTATTTGCTTTCCCCCACTGGAAGCATGTAATCCAGTCGGCTGGGCTGAGGTTGAGGTGGTCAGGCAGATTACTGCATGTTCCTGTCAGGACCTGTCCTGGATGACTCGTGTCCTGAGAGAGACGTGCCTGTTTGTCTTGGCCGGCCATATCAGGACACGACCAGCATTTCAGTGTTTAGTGTAAAACACTGTTTAACTGGAACCCATTTGGTATTTGGAGCACGTCTGTCTGGGTTCTGGTCCATGCATGCCACTGTCTGTCCGTCTCACCAGATAGCTACTGTCTGTATTCTCCACCACACACCAAGGGTTGTGTACCTCTAAACATGATGCAAAACATTTTTTAAACTGTAGTGTAAACCAGTGGTTCTCAACCTTTTCAGGCTAGGACCCCCTCAAATAATCCCATTTGAACTGGGGAAATGTAGGAGTTGAGGCACTACATTTCGTTTGACTCTGTGCCACAGTGAAAATAGCAGATCTACAAGCTCACAACGCCTCGCAATGTGTTGATTGTGAGGCGTTGTGAGCTTGTAGATCATTTGGCCAATGTTTGACTAGTATTTATGATGTAGTTTGGTTGATTACTTTGTGGTGCAGTAATGGTCTTTTTCTTTTCTTTCTTTTTTGAGATATTAAAAATAAATTGTATATACTGTATGTACTGTCATCTGGGGACCCCCACAAATCATGTGGGGACCTCCCTGGCGGTCCTGACCCACAGTTTGAGAACCATGTGTGTAAACCATTGTGTTTGCTATGTTATATGATCACTAAATATTATACTGTGTGTGTGTGCGTGCGACGTGCATGTGTACGTGTAACGTGCGTTTGTGTGCAAATAAAGAAGGGTCGTCAGCAGGTTTTACCCTACAGTGAGAATCCCAGGTAGACTCAATAACCAGGCAAGTGGCACCTGTGTGTGTGTGTGTGTGTGTGTGTGTGTGTGTGTGTGTGTGTGTGTGTGTGTGTGTGTGTGTGTGTGTGTGTGTGTGTGTGTGTGTGTGTGTGTGTGTATACACATGAGTAGCATGTACATTAACCTATAGACAGCCAGTGTCATCATTCATTGCTTGCTGTCTTGTTTCGGTTCGTATGTAGATGCCAGTGGAGGCTGGCCAAAACGACGACGACTCCAACCTGAGCTGTTCTTCCCGTCCGTCTGCCAGCCAGTCTTGTTGTCTACGGTTGGCACAGGACGGGCTCTCACTGTCCGGGCGGACGGACGGGCGGGCACACACACACACACACACACACACACACACACACACACACACTCAGGTGAGATACACACACAGAGCTGATGGTGGATCTCCCACACCTGCGTGTCAAATACACAGATAGAGCTGACTCACTATTGTGTTCCAGACAATTTCTATATTTCTCCGCCCGTTTGTCTCTTATTTACTCATTTTATTCTACTCCCTCGATCCCTCCCTCCCTCCATCTCTCTCTCTCTCTTTCTCTCTCTCTCTCTCTCCATTTAGAGGTAATGGAATTGCTCTCTCTCTCTCTCTCTCTCTCTCTCTCTCTGTGTGTGGGACGGTCTGTGTAACTTTATTGCTCTGTGAAGAACGAGGGCCTTTGTTAATGCGAGGATATATTTTTTGACCTCTCTGCCTCCTCCCTATTCCTTCTCCCTCTGTCTGCTCTGCTCTAGTCTGGGGCTCATCACAAACATTCAGTTATAGGCAGGTGCTGTATCACTGCAGACTGGAGAGGAGGATACATAAATATAATAAATAACTTCTCTTTTCTTATTGTTAATCTAACGCTTTTAGGAGTAGCTGGTGCCCTGTTTATTGCCGGATCATTCTGCAGATTTTAACATCTACTTTATTAACACACCTTCCCATGCTGGACTGGATTTGCGTTCTACATCAGGGTGGCTTCTTTGGGTGTACAGTAAAGTAAAGTCAGCGTTTTTTTGTGCATTTGTCCCATCCTATCCTGGACTGAACCAGCCCTTGGCCTCGAGGTTCCCTCCCAGTCGGTCGCTTATATACTGTACATATTACAGCTGTGTAATTTAACCTAGGCTTCAGCCAGAGCTCCAGTTCTGCAGCGATGCCAGCCATGCTGAGGACATGGGCCGTGTGCGTTTGTCTGAGTGCTCTGGTTTTACAAGGACAA
The DNA here is from genome assembly GCF_951216825.1 of Electrona antarctica. Classification (NCBI taxonomy): domain Eukaryota; kingdom Metazoa; phylum Chordata; class Actinopteri; order Myctophiformes; family Myctophidae; genus Electrona; species Electrona antarctica. Next base: position 45,528,997 of record NC_136807.1, read on the forward strand.
AGCCTGAGCCACGGCGTGGATCCAGGTGAACTGGCCGAGTCAATGGCCATCAGGACAGATGGGACACCTGAGGAGTTGGAAACAGCTGCCGTTCACGTGCCAAGAAGCGGAATAGCAGAGTCTGTGTCTGACACAGATGTACCGGCAGCACACCTCCTGGCTGGTGAGTTGAGTTATGTCTTTACAACATTATCTGTGTCCTCTCTCTCTCTCTTTGTAATGCCAGAATATAGGCTCTAAGCACACAGAATAACTATTCCTACATCCGGGCCCCTAACCTACTTCCTTCACAGGTGTTACCGATGATACTAATTAAGGCTCCGTTTCATTCTGGTCAAACAGAGTCAGTGTTAATGATACTAATGAAGGTTCTGTTCCATTCTGGTCAAACAGAGTCAGTGTTAATGATACTAATGAAGGCTCTGTTCCATTCTGGTCAAACAGAGTCAGTGTTAATGATACTAATGAAGGCTCTGTTCCATTCTGGTGCTGCTGTGCATGTTGGCTCTCTGGAAACATTAATTCTGCTACACCTGTGGGTCTCAAAGTATCCTGGAGTGGGTTCCAAATGGCCCCGTACGGGTGTGTAACTGAGTGTGTGCAAATGTACAAATGGTGACCCTTACGGGTCCATTTGGTTCCAATTGTACACTCTCAGAGTTATGGGAGACCTTGAAATGAAAAGGTTTGAGCAGCAAACTTTTTAGCCAAACAAATTAGCCATTGGCATTCAGGGGCCCTTCGGGGAAATTGGACCGTGAGGTACTAGGCTTGACGCCCTGAAAAGGGCTCCTGGGACCCTCCATTGGCTGTTGATTTTGTTAAATTTAGGTTAAAAATATGATAAAAACACAGAAAAACACGAAAATGTCGCGTGCATGCGCGCTATGGGGGCCCTGCAAATATTACCGGCCCAGGGGCCCTCGTGGGGGTTAATCCGTCCCTGAGTTTGAGAACCACTGTACACTAAATGGAACAGAGCCTTAATTAGTATCATGTTACCATCATGGTAACACCTGAAGGAAGTCATGGTAACACCTGAAGGAAGTCATGGTAATACCTGAAGGAAGTCATGGTAACACCTGAAGGAAGTCATGGTAACACCTGAAGGAAGTCGGGAAGCGGCCCGGAAGTAGGAAGAGTTATTCTGTCTTTGTGCCACATGTTCTTGATTGCTTACTTACTTATTCCTCACTAACTCCTTGATTGTTGTCCCTTCTCTTTGGATGAAGAAGAGAGTGACGATGAGAGGACACAGAGTGACGCCCCCCGAGAGCACGAGGAGCTGGAACGGATGAACCTAAACGTCACAGAGCGGGCGTCTCGCAGGGGGAAGAGAGGAGCGTGGGGACTCTGGGGAGGAAAACGGAAGCATGCAGCCACAGTGGAGGCCACCGCATACAGAATGGTGAATGAACGCACTGTATATCCGCTTTGCTGATGTATTCGCCATTATTTGCCTTTTTTCTTTTTCACGACATCGGTATCAGTAATTATGCTGCTGCTGTGTCCTGATTATGTTATGATGTGTCCAGTTTAAACCTGGTGTCCCTAATTTGGGCATGTCGCTATAGGCGAAAATGTTGAAAACCTTTCAAAAGTTTGGATAGAGCTTAAAGCTGCACTATGTTACTTTTGCCGTTCTACCCTGGATTTGAACCCGCGGGTACCCTTCAAGGGGCCAGTGAGGCTATTCAACGTTGAAGCTCTGGGCCCTAGTGGTAGGAGGAGGGACTACAGGCGGACCCGTGTATTCATGACCGGGAAACCCCGTGCAGCTGGGCTTTAACATTGAGCGCTCGGTTGCACTTCCGCATTTGACCACCAAAATTTGGTGGTCAAATGCGGAAGTAGACGTTCTGAGACGGTACTTCCGGCAGTCTTCCGGGTGCTTCAAAACGCCACTGAGCAACTTCCACTGACATGAATAGCTGGGGGGGCGGAGCTTCGCGCCAGTTCAGTCTCTATCCTTTTATATACTCTATGGTACCCTAGCTAGCCTGCGCAAGTGCTGACATTTTGTGTCAAACCAGAAACAGGATTGTGTCAAAGGTCATGTCTCAGCTAGACACTGCAGCATCTAAATGTCTAATAGAAGAGCAGGGAGACCAAATACAACCACCCCAATTGTATGAGTCATATTGTAGTAACATACAGTACGCTACGCACATAGATTGGACAAAATGAAATAGATTATTCATAAAAAAGAAGTTACATAGTATTAAGTGGTTAAATAAAATAAAATCAAGTGGTTAAATAAAATCAAGTTCAGTTATGGGTTTGTTTTGCCTAGATTATTTGTATTTTTATTTATTGTTTTTCAAATAGCATTTTTTGACAAAATATCAGTCGGTCTACACTACAACTGTATCTGCTATGTGTAAATGTACAGTCCCAAATCATACTTAGGAGTAATACTCCTAAAGTACATTACTCTTTCCTGTAATACTCCTAAAGTACATTACTCTTTCCTGTAATACTCCTAAAGTACATTACTCTTTCCTGTAATACTCCTAAAGTACATTACTCTTTCCTGTAATACTCCTAAAGTACATTACTCTTTCCTGTAATACTCCTAAAGTACATTACTCTTTCCTGTAATACTCCTAAAGTACATTACTCTTTCCTGTAATACTCCTAAAGTACATCACTCTTTCCTGTAATACTCCTAAAGTACATTACTCTTTCCTGTAATACTCCTAAAGTACATTACTCTTTCCTGTAATACAAGTACATTACTCTTTCCTGTAATACTCCTAAAGTACATTACTCTTTCCTGTAATACTCCTAAAGTACATTACTCTTTCCTGTAATACTCCTAAAGTACATTACTCTTTCCTGTAATACTCCTAAAGTACATTACTCTTTCCTGTAATACTCCTAAAGTACATTACTCTTTCCTGTAATACTCCTAAAGTACATTACTCTTTCCTGTAATACTCCTAAAGTACATTACTCTTTCCTGTAATACTCCTAAAGTACATTACTCTTTCCTGTAATACTCCTAAAGTACATTACTCTTTCCTAAGTTGTTTGGATGCACCTATTTTTATCTATAAATATACAGTATAATGGACCCGTTTCACAGCAGACATTTTGATAGACCTACACAGCTGAATTTAGCAACACTAATTGTGTGTGCGTTTCCTTGGGGCGTTTCTTGCCAGTGGTGGAAATTAACTAAGTGGCCTACATTTACTTAAGTACTGAGGTATTTGTACTTTACTTTTACAATTTCCAATACTTTTACTTATACTCCACTGCATCTCGGATCCAAACATTATATTTTTATTCCACTACATGTATGTGAAAACTTTAGTTACTTTGTAGATTTTGATTATTATTACAAAACATACACTAACCACTTCAGCCCTATATACATTTTGGCCATTTGAAAATAGCCAAAAATAGCTTACAATGGTTGTGAGCTTGTAGATCTGCTATTTCCAGAAGATTTTTATACATTTTGATAACTTTTGAGTACTTTCCACTTTTGGTACTTTAAGTACATTTTAGTTTTGTACTTTTACTCAAGTAAATTTTAAATTCCGGACTTATTCTTGTGTTTTACTCTGATGACCAGAGTCTCCCAGGGCTCTATACTAGTCCCTTGTTGTCATTCACCACTAAATGTTTGCAGAAAATAGTCGATCTACAAGCTCAAAATGCGTCATCGTGATGCGTTGTGAGCTGTGTTTGTGGTCCCTGACAGAATCTTTTCAGATGGGGTGTCCACGAATGCATATTGTCCTTGACATCATGAATGTTTGAGAAGTTGAACCACTTATTTTAAACAACATTATTAAATCCCAAACAAGCAACTGCACTTTAGACACAAGCCCAAAATAACACAACCCACAACCGCAACTACCATTTACATGCGGCTTTACCCAAATGTCGCTTATAATCAGCGGACTTGGCAACACTGGTCCAAGTGTTTAGACAGCCTATATTCATGTCTCAGTGATTTGAATGTGTTTTAAATGTTCCCTATAGGCAGGGCTAGGGCGCCCTCTGCCTGGCTGGGGGAGACGGGTCGCTGAAGGCCTTCTGAGTAGCATACTTAAAGCTCTCCATGCTGACAAGACCAGGCTGATGGACCAATGGAAGAGCAAGGGAGGAGAGGAGTCTGAGGATGATACAGATGAAGACACCGAAGAGGAGGAGGAAGAGGAGGAGGAGGAGGAAGAAGAAGAAGAGGTTTGACTTAATTGTGTTTTTTGCAAAGTATTTGTTTCTTTAAATTGCGTTAATGGAAGTAGGCTGAGTTTATATTTCCAGAAATTACTTTCTGATTAGGTCCAGACTAATATAAATATAATACTACAGTAGATATACATTTCATGTATTCTATTCCAAATACACAGTCATAGATCGGTCCTATCCCCAGCCACTTAGCATAATCCTTAAAAGTTGTTACTCTGTATGTTGTAGAGCACAATATCCGACTCCAAGTCTTAGGAATTAATTATTGGGTGAATACACACACACAGCGTGCAATCGTTTTATGCCACCGAGATCAGTCTGCCAACTGGGCGAGGATAGGACCGATCTATGGCTGTGTATTTGGTATGCACCTCTATATGTTTGTTTTGTGATTCTGTTCTTTGATAGGAAGGAGGAGAAGAGGGAGAAGGGGAAGAAGAAGAGGAAGAGGAAGAAGCAGGAGGAGTTGAAGGAGAAAATGGCAAAGAGGAGGAAGAAGAAACAGAAGGAGGCGAGGGAGGAGAAGGAGGTGAAGAAGGAGAGGCAGCAGGAGGAGAAGAAACAGAAACAGGAGGTAGGGCTGTCACAATCACACAAATAATTGAGATTAATTGTGTCATTGAACATTGGAACATTATGAATATAAATTACATTTCTGTTTTCTGTTTAGGCTTTGGCTTTGTAATAAAAAAGTGCACAGGGAAGATATGACAAATAATTTAAATATACCAAGAAATTACTGGCATTTTTATACATTTCATACTTTAAAGGTAAAAACTGCGGAAATAGATGATCTACAACGTAAGCTTGGAGACAAAGTGACGCGTTGTAAGCCTGTAGATCTGCTATTTCTGCTTTTATGAGTGGCGCTAGCCCCCTCCAATGCATGGCTTTTGAAAATGACGTCTTATGGCGGCCAAGAAAATTGACTTTTTGAATGTTTGTTTAGAGCACTTATGATGTAAATCGTTTGTTTAGACGTCGTGTGGCCGATATAAAATAAATACAGTGGGCCTCACCTTTTTTTGTGTGAAACGATTATGATGATTATGACAAAATAATTGCGACTATCTCAAATAATTGCGATCAGACGATTATGTAATAATTGTGACAACCCTAACAGCAGGAGGAGAAGAAACAGAAACAGGAGAAGTAACAGGAGGAGGAGAAGAAACAGAAGGAGGAGAAGAAACGGAAGGAGGAGAAGAAACAGAAGGAGGGGAAGAGGCAGAGGGTACCCCCACCACTCAGACAGAGACGCACAACAATTATGTCACAGAGTTGCATCCTGAGGACGTGGCAGAGCCGCTGCCCGCGACGTGCTGGAGGGAACATGGACACGTCAGCTGCAAGGCCGTCGGCATGACTCACCTGCCAATCATCACCGGTGACCCCTCGGTCACAGAGCTGGACCTGCAAGGTGTGTGTGAACATTATTATGTTATTATTGTGATCATAAGATCTCAATCGCTGAATGTCTAGCCTCGGTACCCAGGCTTATATTTTCCTTCGTATTCAGCTAAAAAAGAACAGCCTGGGGAAACGCATTGGAAGATTTGGCATAGGAAGCTCACTTCCTTGTATTTCCCTATCCAATAAGAGGGGCGTCACTTGGTGACGTCAGTGTTCTCCGCTGTTTTCTACCGGGGAGGGGAGGAGGGGGGCGGCGGGCTGTCAGATCGGTGAACCAATAGGATCCATCGCCGTGCTCACGCCGGCACCAATAGGATCCATCGCCGTGCTCACGCCGGCACCAATAGGATCCATCGCCGTGCTCACGCCGGCACCAATAGGATCCATCGCCGTGCTCACGCCGGCACCAATAGGATCCCGCCTTGTACTCGCTGGCAACGGCCCCTCTAGACCAGGGGTTCTCAACATTTTTGGCTGGGGTCCCCCGGAAATGCTTTGGCCATGTCTCGCGACCCCCGCCCGGCACCCCCTCCCCACGCCCAATACAAACTGACTGCAAAAATAACCTTATAATAGAGAAAATATATCATAAACGAATACTGAAACCAGATATAATCATTAAGGAAAGTTTATGCATGTACTATGTAAGCTCTTCATTTCCATATTCCAGCCATTCACCCCATTCGCGACCCACGGGTTGAGAACCCCTGCTCTAGACCAGAAACCACACAGGCTAGGCCTTTATGACACTGATTTATTCACTATGACACTATGGCATGTTCAAGTCAACTAGTCCAACTAGTACTAGTGGTTCTCAAACGTTTTATTTGCAAAGACTCACTTAAAGATGGAGTACCATGATTTTTTTCCACCCTAAAACATGATCATCAGGTATTATTATAATATAAGGAGGAATAACGTTTTTCTAAAAAGTGTACAGTATTTGTTAAAATCATGTTTGTATGTGGACACGCCCACCAGTTCATTTGCCTGAACTTAAGCCGCACCCACAGCTGTAGTTGTATGATAAAGGGGGAGGGGTTAGGGGGGGGGGCTGATAATGTGATGTCACTAATTCACTATATTACTGTTTATTTCATTGGCCCGTTTGACTGTCAAGGGTTCAGCCTCCAGGAAGAAACCCTAAATACAAAGTGAATACACCATTGCACATACAAACGACTCCAGGGTGTCTAATGAAGTACTGTCACCTCATAGACACATGAAAAACTGGAAAAATAAAAAAATTGTGGCACTCCATCTTTAACTCATTTTGTTAGGCTAAATTGTTGTTGGTATTGTTTTTCTTTTAGAGAACCACATCAGCCAGATCGCCCCAAGAGCGTTTTCTGGTCTTCACAACTTGGAAACACTGGATCTGAGTAAGAACCAACTGTACGACGAGTCACTGAGCCAAAACCTCCTGTCAGTAAGTACTACCGTGTTGTGTACACAATTTACCCCCCCCCCCCCCCCCCCAACTGGGGACCCCCAAAATAATCACATCCAAATAATCATATTTAAAATGATTTTCACTCGAATGTATTTTATTTTATTTATTTATTTATTTGACAGGGACAAAGCTCATTAATCAACATGTCAGTTTTCACCTCAATGTAAATGGGCCAGAGTTAGCCAAAGCTAAATTTCATCTGTAGTCCCTGGGCAGGCTGAATGATAAAAAGAAAGTGTATAGTGTGCCAGCACACAACACCATGCGTTGATGCCATGTGTGCATATGTGCCAGCACCCAACACTATGTCCATACAAACACAATACAATACAGATAAAAGAAAGACAGAGTGTATAGTGTGCCAGCACACAACACCATGCGTTGATGCCATGTGTGCATGTGTGCCAGCACCCAACACTATAAAACACAATACAATACAGATAAAAGAAAGACAGAGTGTGTAGTGTGCCAGCACACAGCACCATGCGTTGATGCCATGTGTGCATGTGTGCCAGCACCCAACACTATAAAACACAATACAATATGGGTCCGACGGGAGGAGAGGTGATCATCAGCAACCCTCCTCGGGTTTGCACTGAGAACCGCCTGTGCTGGGATCTGAATCGGAGCCCTGAACACATCCAAAGGAAGTGTGCCGAGGTCATCGCTGAGCACAGGAAGGCATACGACGCTGTGGGCTCTCTGGACCTGGACAGTGTCACCTTCGACAACACCCTGGAGGCCCTGGCCCCCGCGGACGCCGAGTACACTCTCCAGTGCAACATTCTATCCTTTCTCTACTACATGTCTCCCAGTAAGGAGGTGAGGACCGCCAGCCAAGAGGCAGATCAGAAGCTGTTAAAGAGTGACAAGATGCAAAGTAGAGAGGATATCTACCGGGGATTGTAGCTCTGGGGATGAAGGTGGATAAAGACAGTCTCACTGCAGAGGATAAGAGATGGGTTGGAGAAAGATTTGAGCGTACAAATCCAGACGTTAATCTTATACGACAGAAGTCTTACGATCTCATATCAGAGATCAGGAAGGTATACGATGCTGTGGGTTCCCTGGACCCGGACAGTGGGTTCCCTGGACCCGGACAGTGGGTTCCCTGGACCCGGACAGTGGGTTCCCTGGACCCGGACAGTACCACCGTCGATAACATCTCCAAGAAGCTGGCCAGCATTAACGTGGCGCACATTGACCGGATGAACATGGTGGACTACCTGCAGCAAGTGTCTCCCAGTAAGACAGTGAGAAAAGCCAGCTCCGCTGCCTTTAACCTATTTTCACCTGAGATCAGATTCTAAAAATGTCTTCTACATCTTGACAGTTTTCTGAAAAAGCCATGTTTCTATGTCAGTCGTTCTTCGATTTTTCAAAAATAGCAGACCTACAAGCTCGTAGCTTGTAGATCTGCTATTTTTCAATAGCTAAAGCATAACATGATGCTAACACCAAAAGGGGTTCCCGCCCAAAATGGGATAAGAAGCTGTCTGAGTTGTATGAGGACATGGCGCTCATGAGAGACGACGTGAACCTGAGGATTGAGAATTCACGTTGTGAAGAGAACTCGGCGGAGTGGGCGAAGCTACGTGCACAGCAGAGTGCTTTGCAGGGCTTCAAATCCCACGGCGAGTCTGTCCTAAAGATGAACGTCGTAAAACCTGCCAAGGAGGTCTCTTACCTTCCTGAAGGAGCTGGCCCATAAGCTGAAGGACAGAACCAGATCCAGATGCACGGGGCCACAACCCTGATCAGTCCGTAGACCTATGGGGTCTCGTCAGCGGGGGACCGCGTCAGATTTATCGGGGCAGGTTTGGGCCTGTCCCTGGTACAACAAGCCGGGAGGCTAATAGGCCCGAAGCAATCTAGTCAGCTTGCAGCTCGCGCTGGAGTTTAAAAACAGTGCATAATGATAAGATCAGAGATCAAATAACTTACTCGATTGAGTGTAGTTTCCCTGAGATCTTGCAGTTCTCGCCTTGCGGTCCAAGTAGTCGAATTCTTGTCCTTCTGAGACTACCTGAGCAACCACAATCTGTCGTCAGTGATCGAGCTTGGAGGTGTTCTCTCTATGCAGAAGAAAAATCACACCTGTGTGAACTGAGTGGTGCAAATCCCCCCCCCCCTCTCTCTCTCTCCCTCATTAGCAGGCAACAGTGCAGCACTATCTCTCTCTCTCTGTTTCTGGCACAACAGCGCCCCTTTTGGTACTCATTGGTACTGGTGCTCATAGTCACACACAAACATGAACACACGGTTGACACGGACATTGCTGTTCCTTGGAGTGGTTGCTCCACTCAAAAAACAAATGGTGGTCAGTGACTGAGTGCGCGCACTAGTACCCCGGAGGAGAGGAGCTACGCACTACGTCACGACGCAAAAGCCCAGACTCTTGGAGAGTATGTGAGTTTATAAGGAAAGTTCTGTCGAATATGTCAAAGATGCCATATTACACTAAGCGAATTGCTCGCTAATGCTTGTTTACATAACCAGGGTTATGTTATAACCCAAAGTTAGGTGGTTTCCTCCCGACAGCAACGAATTATGTATGACAGTGATTTACTACGACACTATGGCATTTTCTTTTAAGGACCCTTAACTCTGAGAGTGTACAAATGGAACCGTAAGGGTCCATTTGGTTCCATTCATATATTATTGTCGACTCATGTTGTATGTCTGTGGTAGAAATGTTTATTTTGACAGGAATGTCCATCATTTAGGCCTTTGAGAATTCAGGGGTGATGAAATTTAAACAAAACATCTGTCTAAAAAATAGGGATGCCTGAAAGTGCCTATTTAATGTATGGTTGAAGACAATAAATGTGTCTACAACATGTACACACACACACACACACACACACACACACACACACACACACACACACACACACACACACACACACACACACACACACACACACACACACACACACACACACACACACACACACACAGGTGGATCGATGGGGGTGGATTGAGATCTGATCATAAAAGACTTATCTGAAGAGATCCAGAGGTGGTGAAAATGTGCATCCAATATCTGAGTTGAATGTTAAACGTGAACGCCAGGGGGCGACATTTGCCATGCATCCACTAAGGGACATCCACTGAACTGCCCTGGTTCAGACTTGACTCACTATGTCTGTGTGCACTAACTACATTTTTGGACACAATGACTTGAAGATGTGTTTATCCTTTGTGATTTTTGGGAGATAAACAATTACCTCAAGAACAGATTTATAATTAGGCCTAGTGAGATCGCTTATATGCCGATAACCGATTTGACTGACTAATTACGACCCCCTGTCTAGGGTAGGGGGAGGTGACATAATAATGAGGAGACAGCTTTTACAAAAGAAGATTTGTTTATTATCTCTCCTTTTTGAGTGGTGTAAACCACTCCTACAACTGGCTTTGTTAGTTTACGTGTCTGTCTGTGCTCAAAAAATGAGCACGGTTGCTATGGTCACCCAGTTCACACGGGTGTGATTTCATTACGTCAGACATTACGTCAGACCACAGCTGATCAGTCTATATAAGACCTTACACCACTCAGTTCACACGGGTGTGATTTTTTTCTTTTGACAGAGACAAAAACTTGTCAATTCTTTGTTGGTTCAAAGAAATAATGGCTTCGGTGTCTGTTACATTGAAGAAAAACTTGCTATCTAATAAATCTAAGATTAATTACCCCCTAACTAAAGTCCCTAATAAAGTGCTTTGTTTCTAGATCCCTCCCTGGGGGTCTTAATTCATTCCCTGTAATTCTATTTGGCTTATAACTTAACTAAAATGTGAATAGGGACAGAGCCCTGACGCCAAACTATGCTTCATATATATCTATGCTCAATAAAATAATATTCTAAATTCATTCTAAGAGTTGTTTGACTGAAATGGGTAAAAGCAGTGGTGTAAATTAGCTTTTACTCCACTGGAAAATTGTGAGTACTTTTTCCAGCACTGACCAGAATCTACATTAGCTAATCCCTGCTAAGAATAGCCTCCGGTCAGCGACTGACCACAGGCCCAATCCGGACGCTGCTGACCACACCGAGGCCACACCTTACCACATTCCGACCAATGGCTGCGCGTCACCAAAGGCCCGCTCCGTCAGGATAGGCCGAGCAGCATTCTTTTAGGAAAACAGCTGTAGCCAATGACGTGGAAGATGAAAAGGGAATTATTTTCAGAAGAAGAAATGTTTTTCTTTTTCTTTTTTCTTTATTTCCCAGTAATGACAGAGTGGTGGATGGTGGGTGGACTGACAGACTGACAGACTGGAGGGACACTGGGAGAGACTGTTTCACTAGACACACACACGCACGCACGCACGCACGCACGCACGCACGCACGCACGCACACACAGCAGCCACGCCAAGCGCTCAATAAAGGGCCACGTAGAATGGCATTTAGACCCAGAATACTGCATGATGGACGGCTAACTGCAGACACTGTTCTGATCCTCTCTCATTTTCAAGCACAGCTCTGTGACTGCCAGTGTTCTGATCCTCTCTCTGTGACTGCCAGTGTTCTGATCCTCTCTCTGTGACTGCCAGTGTTCTGATCCTCTCTCTGTGACTGCCAGTGGTGAACAGTTCATGACCAACTTGAGTACTGTGTACTTAAGTAAATTTTTTGAGTATCTGTGTAGAAACAACATGCTGAAAGAGAACCCGGAAGAGAGCTTCATTCAAGTGCCGGAGCTTTGCCTCTCGGTAGGGATGTCACCATTACACATTTAAGTTGACGATTAATTGTCACACAAATAATTGCGATTAACGATTTAATTGTTTTTTTGCATTGAACATTGGAACATTACAATTTGGTTTTCTGTTCCTTTTAGGCTTCGTAATCACAATTTGCACAGGGCAGATATGACAAATAACCTAAATATAGAAAGAAATCACAGTCATTTAAATAATATTTCCAAAAGCTACGCTTGCCGTTTCTGCTATTTTTTTGATTTTTTGGGGGGAAAATTGACATTTTTCAGCATGGAAACGATTGACAAAATAATTGTGATTATCTCAAATAATTGCGATTAGGCGATTATTCAATTTATTATGTAATAATTGTGAGAGGCCTACCCCTCGGTTCACTCTCATACCCGCCTCTGGTCTCCTTGTCCACCGGGGTTGAACCGGTTCCGTTATTGTTTACCTAATTTTGAACTGGTTCAGATTGTTTCTACTAAAAAAGAATTGGTTCAGAACCCTAGAAGTTGGTTCAGAACTGGAACCGAAAATTCCTTGGTATTTCTTGCCCTGAAATGGAAACCAAAGTGTCTCTCTTTTGGGCCTCGACCTGGATAATTTGGGAACCACTGTGTGTATAGAATATGAACCTCTGATCTCTACATGTGTGTGGTGTTGTATAGAATATGAACCTCTGATCTCTACATGTGTGTGGTGTTGTATAGAATATGAACCTCTGATCTCTACATGTGTGTGGTGTTGTATAGAATGTAAAATACTGGTCTCTGTGTGTGGTGTTGTATAGAATGTAAAATACTGGTCTCTGTGTGTTGTGTTGTATATAGAATGTAAACCTCTGGGCTCTGTGTGTTGTGTTGTATAGAATGTAAACCTCTGGTCTCTGTGTGTTGTGTTGTATATAGAATGTAAACCTCTGGTCTCTGTGTGTTGTGTTGTATATAGAATGTAAACCTCTGGTCTCTGTGTGTTGTGTTGTATATAATGTAAACCTCTGGTCTCTGTGTGTTGTGTTGTATATAATGTAAACCTCTGGTCTCTGTGTGTTGTGTTGTATAGAATGTAAACCTCTGGTCTCTACATGTGTGTGGTGTTGTATAGAATGTAAACCTCTGGTCTCTGTGTGTTGTGTTGTATAGAATGTAAACCTCTGGTCTCTGTGTGTTGTGTTATATAGAATGTAAACCTCTGGTCTCTGTGTGTTGTGTTGTACTTATAGAATCTGAGACGGCTGAGGAAGTTGAATTTGGACAACAACCATCTGACCAGGATCCCTCCGCTGCCTGCCTCGCTGCAGGAGCTCAAGATGAACGGAAATAAGCTCAGCACACTTACCGCTCACTGCTTCACAGGTGTGTGTGTGTGTGTGTGTGCGTGTGCGTGTGCGTGTGCGTGTGTGTGTGTGACAGAGAGGAGGAGGCAGAATCACCAAAAGTGTCGTGTTGATTGCACAGGACAAGAGTTCTTTAAAAGTTCTATACCTTTGAGTTTGTAAAAATTCAGAATGAACCTTCATCAGTGTCTGTTGGTTGATTGATTGAATACTTTATTTGCAATTTGCAGAAAAAAGCACAGGGAAGTACAGTTCAATACAAGGTCTGCTAAGAGGATTTAAAACCCAAGAAAGCACTATGGGCTTGTTTCCATCGGGGTCCTTCATATTAATTAAATCCATCGGGACATTGATTTAATGACATACAGATATACAGTACTATGCAAAAAACATCATATAATCAGTTAGAAATCAGAAGAAAGAATATGTACAGTAATGCTGCGTTCACACGGGAAGATGCAAAGATCACAGCATCATTTGTCACGTTGTCGCCTTGTTCTAATCTGTTGCTCACGTGGCCGTGACGTCATCAAGCGTGTGTCCGTAGTGCCGCGTGTCATTGCAGCTACAGTTGTAGCTTTGTAGCTCTGCATCTATAAGTTGAACCCAGCTCAGCTTCAATGTGTAGCTTTGTAACTTTTGCAGCAACTACAAACGTCAAATGCATCTTTGTATCTTCATGTCGCTGGCTTCCTTTGACAATGAATGGTAGACTGTATCTTTGCATCTGCCTGTGTGAATGCAGCATAAGGGGGGGAGGACTTTGGCTTTTTACTGGGGCCAGTTTCGAATTGCAGCCAAGAGCACTTATGTGTCCATCATGTCCCTGTCCTGTCCTCAGGTCTGTCCAGTCTGTTGTCTCTGTAATGTGTCTGTCCATCATGTCCCTGTCCTGTCCTCAGGTCTGTCCAGTCTGTTGTCTCTGGAGCTAGAGGACAGCGGCCTCTACGAGAGCATTGTGTCCCCTTTGGCCCTCCAACCACTAGAGGGCCTCCTGCACCTGCGTCTGGCTCACAACCGCTTCCGCTTCCTGCCAGAGGGCCTTCCTGCTTCCCTAAAGGTCCAGTGTTGATTTTGACAGCAAAGTTTTATGTAGTTTAACTTTTAGTCAGTCTTTTGAATACAATTCCATTTAGTTTTAGTTATATTTTAGTCATCTGAAATGTTTTAATTGAGCAGATATCATGGGCCGGATTTTTGTCGGCTAAATCTATAGTTGATTTTGTCGACAAAAGATTATTTTGGCGAGTCCTGATGGCGTCGTAATGCCCGATTTTAGCGAGCCTTGATGGCGTCGTAATGCCCGATTTTGGCGAGCCTTGATGGCGTCGTAATGCCCGATTTTGGCGAGCCTTGATGGCGTCGTAATGCCCGATTTTGGCGAGTCCTGATGGCGTCGTAATGCCCGATTTTAGCGAGCCTTGATGGCGTCGTAATGCCCGATTTTGGCGAGCCTTGATGGCGTCGTAATGCCCGATTTTGGCGAGCCTTGATGGCGTCGTAATGCCCGATTTTGGCGAGTCCTGATGGCGTCGTAATGCCCGATTTTAGCGAGCCTTGATGGCGTCGTAATGCCCGATTTTGGCGAGCCTTGATGGCGTCGTAATGCCCGATTTTGGCGAGCCTTGATGGCGTCGTAATGCCCGATTTTACACTTGGTTGCATGCTGAAAAGAGCAGATCTACTTAAAGCTCACAATGTGTCACGCTTATCATTGTCATTGCTCTCCTACAATCTACACGACAACAATGCAGTGTCCTTTTTAACTCTCTCCATGCATGTGTCATCCGTCTGCGTACAGGAGCTGAAGATGAACGACAACGGCATCGAGGCGTTGACCGAAGCGAGTCTGAGTCGGTGTGTCCATCTGAAAGAGCTGAATCTGAGTCACAACGTGCTGCATGAGTACAGCCTTGCTACCGGGGCCTGGGTCCATCTCACGTAAGACATCCCTCCCTCTACTCATCCATCTATTCATCTGTCCATCCACTATTCATCTGTACATTCGAGCACGGCCATGGCCCGATTTCTGGGTTCGATGCCGAACCCGATTTTGCAGAGTACCTAGACCAGTGGTTTTCAACCTTTTTCATATCAAGGTCCATTATTTATTCAACATTTGAACCACGGACCACCATTTGATGAGATTTAGCCTTGCAGACACAAAACTAAAGAAGATTCTGTTTATCGTTGGATAAGATTCTGTCCACAATTCCATGCTGTATTGATGTGGTACCACAGGAGAGATCAGAGATAACAGGCAAACGATAACAGGTGGTTCCCTAACCACTGGTGGTTGAGAATCACTGTCCTAGAAGACCACTGACATGCCAATGTTTTGACCAGAAATGTAGAATTTCTGACCATAATCAATTTTAAAAAACAGATTTGATTACATTTTCTATTTAACATTTAACGTATAGCTCAGATCTACAAGCTGAGCTTGTAGCTCACATTTTGGAAAACACGTTTGCCAAATACCGATGATGTCATTAAAATGGTCATCGGTCCCGCCCTAACTCATAGGAGTGAAAGTGCTGTCCTCAACACATGCTGCTAATTCTACAGCAGTGCTTCTCAAACCTTTTCATTTGGTTGCTGTGCAACTAGGCCTCATGCAGACCCCCATTACTCTGACAGTGTACATGTGTAGTAGAGCACAGAAGTGGCAGACATGTTGTGTCTCCACAGAGAGAAAGCCCATTCATGTTATCCCATGCACAGTTCACAGCAGTGGCAGAACTGATGGGGAAACAACAGAGTGCATTGCAGCAGTTAATATCTAATGTGTTACAGTGTTGTAGTCCTCCCTGTCAGCCACAAGAGGGAGCCCTGGAGTTTGGTATCTTCAACTCGACTCCTATTTTATTTGGCCTCCTAAACTGTGTGCTCTTTTTAATATAGGCATATATATTATTCGTTATTTTCATTTTTAAGAACACATAATGAGATTCACAATAACACAGTATATGTGTCCCCTTGTCATTCTAGAATGAAACAAAACACATATATATTCACAAAGATGTCTGTCCTCAGCGGATTAAGTGATGATTGACTGTATATGATAATAGATTCAATGTGAGATTAGTAGTTCTGTTTGTTGTTTAGCGTGCCTGTCCTTTATTTAGCCCCCTTTCCTCCCCCACTCTCCTCAAGAGGCCTGATATTGCCTTTGTGCCAGGCCGCAGTTGTAAATAAGAATGATTCTGTTCTTAAGCTTTGCCTTTGCCTGGTTAAATAAAGGTTAAATTATAAATAAATCCAAATAAAAGTCCTCAATATAAACGAATATATGAGACACAGATGCACAAACAGCCGAACGCACGTCCATACACACACACACGCGCGCGCACACACAGGCACACAGGCACGCACGCACGCACGCACGCACGCACGCACGCACGCACGCACGCACGCACGCACGCACGCACGCACGCACGCACACACACACACACACACACACACACACACACACACACACACACACACACACACACACACACACACACACACACACACACACACACACACACACACACACTTACTTACACACAGACACAAGCATGGACACATATCTTGGAAGTTTTGACAGCTGACCTTGTGCATTTCGATGAGAATGAGAGAGAGAGCGTGTGTGTGTGTGTGTGTGTGTGTGTGTGTGTGTGTGTGTGTGTGTGTGTGTGTGTGTGTGCACGCGCACGTATGTGTGCGTGTGTGTGTGTGTGTGTGTGTGTGTGTGTGTGTGTGTGTGCACGCGCACGTATGTGTGTGTGTGTGTGTGTGTGTGTGTGTGTGTGTGTGTGTGTGTGTGTGTGTGTGTGTGTGTGTGTGTGTGTGTGTGTGTGTGTGTGTGTGTGTGTGTGTGCGTGCGTGCGTGTGTGTGTGTGTTGTTTAAATATAGTGAATTCCAGTGGGTTTTTTTCTTCGCTCCCTGGGATCCTTGTGAACCACAGTGGGAGCTTCAGGGGAACAGAGGCAGAGAGAGAAAAATGCAACAAAAAGAGAGAGATTGTTTTGTTCTCTCTAGAAAGCCTGATGCACTCCCAGGAACCTTGCACGGTCTGAAAGACACAGAGAAATAAAACCACGCACGGTCTGAAAGACACAGAGAAATAAAACCACGCACGGTCTGAAAGACACAGAGAAATAAAACAAAGCAAAAGAAGGAAGAAATTAGGAAGATAATTAACCAAACGTGCATGGAGGACGGGAACCGCAACAGCTGGTGAAAAACAAAATTTAGAGCACAGGCTTAATGGACAGACACGGGTGGAAAGTAACTTCTGAAAATGCATTTTCTGTTTAATAAAAATCTGGAGAGACATGGAGACTCCTATTACTGAACAAACACTCTAGTCTATAGCAATGAGTACTATCACAATATAGAGCTTTTTAACACTTATTTTAACCAAATAAAATAACTTAGTACTGTATTGTACTGTAAATATATATGAGATATTTGTACTTTATTCATTGGACGATGATGAAGGCTTCACAGCCGAAACGCGTAGGTCGTTTTGTTTTTTACATTTTGCCTAAGCTGAGCCGTGAAAATAAACTGTACTGAACAGAGTGCATTGGATTTTCTTTGAGTTCACCCCTATTTCTTGCACTTGATGTCTGCGTTGTCCCACTACCACAGAGGAAGGAACTTACCTATTATCCAACCCTCTCCAACGAGCACCTGTTTGCAGTTACTGATAACCACGCAGCGCTTCTTCCTCACTTTATTCCACGTATTTGTAATTCACTTGAGTATTTCCAATTTCCAATAGTTTTACTTCTACTCCACTACATCTCAGTCCAACTGTTGTACTTTTACTCCACTACATTTATTTGAAAACTTCAGTTACTAGTTCGGCCAATTTGAAAAGAGCCGATCTGCAAGCTCATAAGGAGCTTGTAGATCTGCTATTTTGAAAATATGTATATACATTTGAAGACATTCACTGCATAATGGGTACTTTCTACTTTTGGTACTTTTAAGAACATTTTGATTCCAATATTATTTTTACTTTCCCTGTTAACAGAGTATTTCTACATTGCAGTATTGATACTTTTACTTATAAAGTAAAACAAAACAACACTGTAAAACGTCAAAACCAATATTTATTGGTCAGTCCTAATGGAGTTCTCCTTAAACCTTAAAGCCCATAAGCCAGGCAGCAGTGTGACGCCTCCACTGCCATGATGCGCTCATTTGACCTTTGACCCTTTCCCATTTGACCCGTGATCTCATTAGAGCGCCAGGCTTCCACTGTGCGTGCACGGCGGGCTCATTAGTGGGGTTCGCTATTTTAGAAAGCTGACCTCGAGAACAGAACCATAGATCACTGAACTTTAACTTAAGACCAGACTGGACGTTTAACCACTAAAAACCAGTGGTTTTCAAACATTTTCACATCAAGTGCCCATTATTTATGTGGCATTTGAGCCACGGACGGACCACCTAATTGGCCGTCATCTGGCTAAAAGACGTCATCTGGCTGATATAAATACTGCCCTCGCTGCGCCCATCACTTAATACAAGTGTGATTTTTATTTAGAGTAGCCTTCACCCCCTTGTTCTCCCTAATTTAGTCGTTATGCCAATGAATTCCTCCGCACACATTTCTGTGTTGTCACTGCTGTTGTATCCTACTGGCTCTGCCTGTGAGGAGCCCCCACCGGGAGGATGTAGGGCCTTCGTCCTACTCCTCCCACTCAGTGAGGAGCCCCCACCGGGAGGATGTAGGGCCTTCGTCCTACTCCTCCCACTCAGTGAGGAGCGCCCACCGGGAGGATGTAGGGCCTTCGTCCTACTCCTCCCACTCAGTGAGGAGCCCCCACCGGGAGGATGTAGGGCCTTCGTCCTACTCCTCCCACTCAGTGAGGAGCCCCCACCGGGAGGATGTAGGGCCTTCGTCCTACTCCTCCCACTCAGTGAGGAGCGCCCACCGGGAGGATGTAGGGCCTTCGTCCTACTCCTCCCACTCAGTGAGGAGCGCCCACCGGGAGGATGTAGGGCCTTCGTCCTACTCCTCCCACTCAGTGAGGAGCCCCCACCGGGAGGATGTAGGGCCTTCGTCCTACTCCTCCCACTCTGTGAGGAGCCCCCACCGGGAAGATGTAGGGCCTTCGTCCTACTCCTCCCACTCAGTGAGGAACCCCCACCGGGAGGATGTAGGGCCTTCGTCCTACTCCTCCCACTCTGTGAGGAACCCCCACCGGGAGGATGTAGGGCCTTCGTCCTACTCCTCCCACTCAGTGAGGAGCCCCCACCGGGAGGATGTAGGGCCTTCGTCCTACTCCTCCCACTCAGTGAGGAGCCCCCACCGGGAGGATGTAGGGCCTTCGTCCTACTCCTCCCACTCTGTGAGGAGCCCCCACCGGGAGGATGTAGGGCCCTTGTCCTACTCCTCTCACTCACTGAGGAGCCCCCACCGGGAGGATGTAGGGCCCTTGTCCTACTCCTCTCACTCACTGAGGAGCCCCCACCGGGAGGATGTATGGCCCTCGTCCTACTCCTCCCACTCAGTGAGGAGCCCCCACCGGGAGGATGTAGCTGTAGGGCCTTCGTCCTACTCCTCCCACTCAACACTCCCCGCTGACATGTGCGGCCCCCCAGCCCGTAGGAGTACGTGCAATGACCCATATCACTTGAACACGGGCCAATTATATGTACGACCCACAAAGTCGGTTGCACCATGGTGGATTTGAACCCACAACCTCCGTGGTGGTGGGCAGGGACTTTTACCACTGTGCCACCCGGGCGCTGGATTCATGTTGACCAATTAACTAATTTAAACCTCAATACTGTGTCACCATCAAGGCTGGCAAGAACAGTCGCACGCACAAAGAAGAGAAGAGCAATGACTTCCAACAGACAGATTAGATGTCATTGATCAATTTCTAAAAGGACGTGTGAGACTTAATCCATGCCATGTTGAACCACTTTGTTCTGCATTGTGTTGAGAGAGAGAGAGAGAGAGAGAGAGAGAGAGAGAGAGAGAGAGAGAGAGAGAGAGAGAGAGAGAGAGAGAGAGAGAGAGAGAGAGAGAGAGAGAGAGAGAGAGAGATTTGAAACTCATTGAAGTGGAAATGAAATGCGTAATTATTATTGCAAATTATTAACCGGGCTTCATTTATTGACATTATTCCGTCATAGTCCGTTACTGCACATTTGTGTTTAATGTGTGTATAATTGTGACAGACAGGCTCAGAGACCATGATCTAAAATGACCAGGACATTATGCAGAGACGGAGAGAAAGAGGGGGGGGGGGGGGGGGGGAGGGAGATCAGAGAGAGAGAGAGAGGGGAAGATGAGAATGAACCGGATCATGCTGGTTCTGGTTAGTGAGGGTTGGATCTGACGGACAGAGCCAGTGTTTTTGTAGCCTCCTGCCAGGCAGGGTGTGAGGGATGGGAGGGGGGGGGGGGAACAGCGGTGGTGGAAAAAGTACCACTGTGTGTGTGGGGTTAAATATGTGGGATGGCCTTTTTTTTAAATGGCATTCATAAAATCTACGTCCCAAACATCCCTCAAGGATAGACGAATACACAGAGTGGTGCCCTCTATGGCTGCAGTGCCCTGTTGGCCAGGTGTAGTTATTCAGTGCTGATTACACCTCAGTAATGGCTGCGCCCAGGGCACCCCTCCGTGGATTCCTCTACAAAACTTGTGTGTGTGTGTGCGTGTGCGTGTGTGTGTGTGTGTGCGACTGTGTGTGTGTGTGTGTGTGTGTGTGTGTGCGACTGTGTGTGTGTGTGTGTGTGTGTGTGCGACTGTGTGTGTGTGTGCGCGTGTACGACTGTGTGTGTGTGTGTGTGTGTGTGTGTGTGTGTGTGTGTGTGCGCGCGTTTGCAGTACACACATACGTTATGCAGTAATAATAATAGTTTTCTCATTTGTCCGTGGCTCAGCTTAATGGATAGAGAGAGGATATAATGCTGTTAATCGTCTCATTCTGCAGACTTGCCTCAGACATGTCTGGGACGGTGTGTATTGGGACAGGAGGGCCCAGCCTGCCTTTGTTCAGCTAGTGTGAATGTGTGCATATGATTATGTGCGCTTTAAAAATGTGCAGAGTGAACAGTACGCATAAATTCAGTGTGTGTGTGTGTGTGTGTGTGTGTGTGTGTGTGTGTGTGTGTGTGTGTGTGTGTGTGTGTGTGTGTGTGTGTGTGTGTGTGTGTGTGTGTGTATTGTACCAGACTGTACAATTATCTGAGCATAAATCATGCCGCTCTTGAGAGCTGTGAAATTAGCTGCTCTTCCTCAGGGCACGACTAACTTGCTTTCTTACTTACCTTTTAACACACACACACACACACACACACACACACACACACACACACACACACACACACACACACACACACACACACACACACACACACACACACGTATTTCCTTTCATCTTCTGGCAGTGCATGAACCCATCAATTCCAATTTGCAGCCTCTAACACCACGTCAACCATGTTCTCCGTCATGTCCTCTCCATAACTCCATAACTCTGTCTGTCATAACACTACTACTACACAGTACGATGCTCAGAGGGCCATCGGGGGTAACACTACTACACAGTACGATGCTCAGAGGGCCATCGGGGGTAACACTACTACACAGTACGATGCTCAGAGGGCCATCGGGGGTAACACTACTACACAGTACAATGCTCAGAGGGTAACACTACTACACAGTACGATGCTCAGAGGGCCATCAGGGGTAACACTACTACACAGTACGATGCTCAGAGGGCCATCAGGGGTAACACTACTACACAGTACGATGCTCAGAGGGCCATCAGGGGTAACACTACTACACAGTACGATGCTCAGAGGGCCATCGGGGGTAACACTACTACACAGTACGATGCTCAGAGGGCCATCAGGGGTAACACTACTACACAGTACGATGCTCAGAGGGCCATCGGGGGTAACACTACTACACAGTACAATGCTCAGAGGGTAACACTACTACACAGTACGATGCTCAGAGGGCCATCAGGGGTAACACTACTACACAGTACGATGCTCAGAGGGCCATCAGGGGTAACACTACTACACAGTACGATGCTCAGAGGGCCATCGGGGGTAACACTACTACACAGTACGATGCTCAGAGGGCCATCAGGGGTAACACTACTACACAGTACGATGCTCAGAGGGCCATCGGGGGTAACACTACTACACAGTACAATGCTCAGAGGGTAACACTACTACACAGTACGATGCTCAGAGGGCCATCAGGGGTAACACTACTACACAGTACGATGCTCAGAGGGCCATCAGGGGTAACACTACTACACAGTACGATGCTCAGAGGGCCATGGGGGGTAACACTACTACACAGTACGATGCTCAGAGGGCCATGGGGGGTAACACTACTACACAGTACGATGCTCAGAGGGCCATGGGGGGTAACACTACTACACAGTACGATGCTCAGAGGGCCATGGGGGGTAACACTACTACACAGTACGATGCTCAGAGGGCCATGGGGGGTAACACTACTACACAGTACGATGCTCAGAGGGCCATGGGGGGGGTAACACTACTACACAGTACGATGCTCAGAGGGCCATGGGGGGTAACACTACTACACAGTACGATGCTCAGAGGGCCATGGGGGGTAACACTACTACACAGTACGATGCTCAGAGGGCCATGGGGGGTAACACTACTACACAGTACGATGCTCAGAGGGCCATGGGGGGTAACACTACTACACAGTACGATGCTCAGAGGGCCATCGGGGGTAACACTACTACACAGTACGATGCTCAGAGGGCCATCGGTGGTAACACTACTACACAGTACGATGCTCAGAGGGCCATGGGGGGGGTAACACTACTACACAGTACGATGCTCAGAGGGCCATGGGGGGTAACACTACTACACAGTACGATGCTCAGAGGGCCATGGGGGGTAACACTACTACACAGTACGATGCTCAGAGGGCCATGGGGGGTAACACTACTACACAGTACGATGCTCAGAGGGGCCATCGGGGGTAACACTACTACTACACAGTACGATGCTCAGAGGGCCATGGGGGGTAACACTACTACACAGTACGATGCTCAGAGGGGCCATCGGGGGTAACACTACTACACAGTACGATGCTCAGAGGGCCATCGGGGGTAACCGGAAGGCTCACCAAAAACACGCTCGCCCCTAGTTTCCTTTTCCCCGTCAACCGCACGCTTCTTGTATTCTTGTATTTAGTTTTACTGAGAATAAGATTAGAAATATGTTTTGGCATAGTTTTACTGAGGTTAAGTTAAGGAATAAGATTAGGTTTTGGCACCGTTTTACTGAGGTTAAGTTTAGGCTTAGTTTGACTGAGGTTAAGGTCAGGGATAAGGTTAGGTTTAGGCATAGTTTTACTGACGTTAAGGTTAGAAATAGGGTTAGGTTTAGGCATAGTGGAAAGCCAACATCTTAACCACTAACCCAAAGTGATATCCCTGTGATTCGGGGGAGATAATAGACTTTTTAAGCCATCAGGCTGAGCTACACAACCAAGTGTAAAATCTGCCATTACGACGCCATCAAGGCCTTTGTGTCGACAAAATCAACCGTAGATGTAGTCGACTAAAATCTTATATTTAGTAGACTTCTGACTAAAACAAGACTAAAACTAAAACTTTTCAGATGACTGAAATGTGACTAAAACTAAATGAAACAAATGTCCTGTCAAAATCAACACAGCAGCATGGTTTGTCTTCGTTTACATCCATCCAACAATAAATCTACATAAGCACAATAATTGCATTACTGGTAATATGCTTTCAAATGTACCGTGCCCCGTTTTATTATTTTATTATTATGTTCTTTATCAGAAAATTGGCATTATTGCTTCATACTAGCTGTTTAAGTTTTTTTGGATGATACTGTGTGCTGTGCTGCCAAGAAGTCATTAACAAAAAAAAACTTGGAAATGTCCCAGATTCTTGATGGCTTTTGCCAACAGGTTTTTACTTTTTAATAAGCAATATTAAAGTGTTCTGCCTAAAGGGACAGGCAATGATGTAGGGGGAGGGGGACAGAGAGAGACAAAAAGAAAGAGAGATACAAACACAGACATACAGAGAGAGAGAGAGAGAGGGAGGGAGGGAGGGAGAGAGAGAGAGAGAGAGAGAGAGAGAGAGGTGTTTCATACTGTAGCTCTGCAGCAGACCAATTTCCAAATTGTTGCAACATGCATTGTTTCATCTCAAACTAAATAAAGATTTCTGACAAGCAATATTTGTTGCCATACAGTCGTACTGACACGCATACTGTACACACAGACAGTAGTAAATGATTAAAATCATATTTTGTGTGCAGTGATTCCAAACGTGCACTGAACGGTGCGCCCGCCGCCCTCCATCAGCTTGACAAATGGGCCGTGATGTTCCCTCATATCATCCGTTGACAAATCAGTTTATAATATCCTGAAGAATAATATCCAGACATAAGCCTGATTCATACTTCAGCCATGCTCCGTGTCTGAAAATAGCCGGCCTACAAGCTCACAGCGCGCCACAGACACAGCACGCTGTGAGCTTGTAGATCGGCTATCCTCGGCAGGCCGATCGGGCCATGCTTGGCTGACGCCTTCTGTCGAGAGCCCATCCGTCATGTTGATGTGTCATTTGGGCACTCGGTTAGGTCCGGTCTCGCCTCGGCTGGCTGGCGCTGTTGGCACTGCCCGCCTGCCCGCCTGCCTGCCTGCCTGGCAGGCCTGTCTTGCCCACTTAGTGTGCCAACTTGCATAAGTGTGTCTGAGTAACGCTGGCACAGTTGAACTCGGGCAGAAGGGGGCTCTGTGTGTGCGTGTGTGTGTGTGTGTGTGTGTGTGTGTGTGTGTGTGTGTGTGTGTGTGTGTGTGTGTGTGTGCGTGTGCGCGTGTGTCATCATGGTTCTTAAATCTTAATAGATTCCAGCTCCTCGAAGAGGAATGGACCATCGGATTGATTACAGTTGGCCGTGTGTTGCGCACACACACACACCAACTTCTTGACGGGGGGAGAAATTTCCTTAGCCTTAGCGGAGCACTTTTTTTAAAAAAAATCACAATTCCCCGCTTTCCTGCAGTTAATGCGAGTGTTGTTATCAAAACCGCTTTTACTAATAGTCTAGTAGCCAGCCCATAGAGCCCCATTGTGAACCCGGACATGTTGAGTACACCAAGGTTTTATGTTAGAAATGTTTAGTATGGATCCCCAGCATGTAGAAACTGCCGGATGCTAACTTGCATATGTTGAGCAATGTTCATAATTGGCATAATATGTGACCATATCAATTACAACCTATAGAAGGCAAAATATTCAAAATGTCATCATGCTTTATGTAGCATCCATTCCAAGCATTAGTTTTGCAAGAAAAACACTCATAAAAACGGCCAATGCCGTCATCACAAATTGATGATGTCAGCACATTTGGGCAAGTGGGCATGGCCGTTTTAAGCCCAATGAGTGTTTTTTTGCAAAACTAATGCTTGGAATGGATTCAGCATCATGAAAACCCCCTAGTTTGACACATCACATGCTAGATAAAGCATGATGAAATTTTGAATATTTTGCCTTCTATAGTTGTTAATGGTATGGTCACAAATTATGCCAATTATGAAAATTGCTCAACATATGCAAGTTAGCATCCGGAGGTTTCTACATGCTGGGGACCCATACTAAACATTTCTAACATAAAACCTTGGTGTACTCAACATGTCCGGGTTAACTTTTTGGCTACTAGGCTATAATGAAATAATAATGAAGTAATAATGCAACCTTAAAGAGACAGTGAGAGAGCGAGAGAGACAGAGAAGGTCTTTCTCTCTGTGTGTGTGTGTGTGTGTGTGTGTGTGTGTGTGTGTGTGTGTGTGTGTGTGTGTGTGTGTGTGTGTGTGTGTGTGTGTGTGTGTGTGTGTGTGTGTGTGTGTGTGTGTGTGTGCGCGCGCTTATCGTCATGCCTGTGTGTGTGTGTGTGTGTGTGTGTGCCCATGTGCGTGCTTGTAGGTAGTGTATACACGTGTGGTCTGTGCATACAGTATGTAAATGTTGTGTGATAGATGAGATACGTTTTATTGATGGCTTGGGGAGGGATTTAGTCGCCAGAGACAGCACAGCAGTAGACGTTACAGACGTACGGTATACAGTGAATTTGAGAAACCAGTGAAAGCGTTTTTCCGGCTCTGGAGGACACGCCCCGGTCCGGTCGGCCTGGGTCTGAGGCTGGCGAAAATAAAAGCCTGGGTACCAAGGCTACTGTAGATCTGGCCTGGCACGCAGTCAGACTGTTCCACATACTCTGAAACACTGCTGGAACGCAACCACAAACCTCTCATCTACATTTATTTACTATATCAAGGTCCATTATTTATTCGGCATTTGAGCCACGGACCACCATTTGATGAGATGTAGCCTCACAGACCCAAAACCTTGAATATGTTGTTGTTGTTCGATACAATTTTGTCCACAATTCCATGCTGTATTGATGTTGGTAATAAGAGTAACAGGTAAACGTTGATCGAAATAACACAATTCTGTGAAAGTACAAGAAGATACAAGCTCACAATGCATCAACACGTTGTGAGCTTGTAGAAAATATAGAAAGTTGAAGTAGTTCATATATATTTAGTAAAGTAACTATATAATAATTGTAGTGGAGTAAAAGTACAATATTTGGATCTGAGATGTAGTAGAAGTAAAAGTATTGAACATTAGAAATACTCCAGTAAAGTATTATTGTACTTGGTGTGCGTTTGTTGCTTTAATTGCATAATGTCCTCTGCGTGTTTCTATTTAAATGTTGTCATTGTGCTCTCTCTCGTTTCCCCGGCCCTCATCGCGTCCCCATCTCTGTTTCAGTAAAACTCTTTATGGTCGTATTAACGTGATGTTTTATGATGCCCTTGTACACAAAGGCCTGTATAACCCAGGCCAGGATTCCTGCAGTTGCTCAGTGGCGTTTTGAAGCACCCGGAAGAATGGTCTACTTCCGCATTTTTCTTTTTATTTGGACACCAAAATTTGGTCGCTCCATATATGAAGATCTAGGAGGTGATGAGTCTTCTCCATGACACGCCCCATATATGGAGTGTCTTGAGTGTACAGGGTTTGATGAGGTCAGATCAACATATTATGGAATGTCAGAACAAGTCGGCTCCATATATGGAGATCTAATGGTTTGATGAGGTCAGATCAACACATGGAGTGCATTCTGTACTATGGCCATATATGGAGCGTGTCTTGAATGCACAGGGTTTGATGAGGTCAGATCAACAGTCGGACGCGACATGCAGGTTTTCATAGTAAACTGCGACTTGCGTTCGCAATTAAGGTTAATAGTAATGTCACAGATGCTCTCCCGGTTTTAATGGGTTAATTGAATATGGACCAGCAGTAACCACTCCTTGGCAGTTTGTTTGTTTGTTTCCGATGCATCCGGTAACTCCTGTCTCTATGAAAGCCCACAACAAGGAACGAACGTGACTCATGGAGCTCCCATGAGCTTCAAAGCCACTCTGAGGAGAGTCGTGGTGGCGCGTGTTGGCGTGTCGAGAGGTCAGAGTTGATTGATTCAGACACGTTTAAGAGTGCCGGGAAGCAAGTGGCTGATTACATTTACTCAAGTACTGTACAGTTTTGAGGTACTTTTACTTTACTGGAGTATTTCAATTTCAATGAGTACTTCCCTACTTTTGGAACTTTAAGAACATTTTCAGACCAACACTTCTGTACTTTTTTATTCAAGTAAATTTAGAATTCCAGACTTTTACTTGTTTTCTACGTTGCAGTATTGATACTTTTACTTAAGTAAACAAATGTGAGTACTTTTCCACCATGCACTGCTGGGAAGTGAGCGCTCGCTGATGTGTCTATGTCAGCATCCACGACACACGCATCATGCCCCACCCTCTCTCCTCGCTCACACCTCATTGGTTCTCCCGCCCGGCTGCGCTCCGCATGCCATTGGCCCTAGCTGTTCGGTGTTCGATCTACCACTGCATTGGTCGTTCCACAATTTATGGTCTGTAAGTGAAGTGGGTGCCTGGGGAACAGGAAATGAGCTTTCTGTCGTGTTGTGAGCTGTCTCCGCGCCCCCTGTAAATGCACACAGCTGCATACGATCAGTTAATCCCCCTGTATGCTATCTTTAAAAAAAATGCCATTGTTACCACCTTGCGTCGTGGAAGTCTGTAGGAATCAGCAATTTGGTGAGGCAAGAGGAGATGGGAGATAACATTCAAGGTGCTTGTGTTGGTTATGCTTTAATATGCAATGCATGATGTCATGGGGAGGGAGTACAATAACGCTCAATTCAATTCAAAGGACTTTATTGGCATGAGAAAACATTTCACGTTTACATTGCCAAAGCAAGTGTCAAAATATAATAAAACCAGTTGAAAATGGAGACGGTATATATACAGTTGGAGGGCGTACAGCATTGTGTAAACAGAGCTATGTCACATTGCGTCATACACATGTTATACCGGCTATAAAGCTTTTTTGAAACAAATAGCAGTCACAAAAAAGCCTCACATTTAAGATGTGTTTAACGGTCTGTTTACATGTGCAGTACTGTAGGTCTAGAGTTCTACTCCATACAGATAGTAGTCCTTAGTGTTTGTATTCCATAACCTTTTATCGCAACAGTTCACAAATCTTGCTGCTGATAGCAGATTGTTGTCGTCGGTCATATAGTTTCAAACTCACTTTGGGTGTGTGTAATCTGTGGGAAATGTGTGTCTCTGATGTCTTGGTATAGTTGGGCAGGTTAGAAAGTGTAGCTCTGTTTCCACCACACCACACTCGTCGGTATGCTGGTTCTGCCAGCGAGCACAGAGATCAGACCATAGTTCTTCTATTCTGAGGACAAGCTGAACCAAAACAATAGGCCTGGCTGAGACATATTGGCTCCTACAAGCTACAACATATCATATCATATATTATTACGCACAAAGATGAACAAAGTAAGGTAACAGGGGTGAACAATGAACAGGGGTCAGTACACAGACAAAATGTGTCCGTGGCAAAGACTTGGTCTTGTTCGTGGCACATTTTTGATTTTCTTTTATACACTTAGACCCAATTACTGAATGCCAAGTTGATGGATTTATAATTAAGATAAAACCATTTAGTTGCATATAAAATGCAGAAGGGACAATTAATGATTCCAAGGATATAAAGGACTGTATAATACTGAATTACTGAGCTACACAGGGCTATAACTATAAAAATACTTCTAAGAAAGTATTTAAAAGTACTGATGAATACTCAGCACCACAACACTAGGCAGAGAGCCTATGACCAAGTTAACAATTAGCTTTAACAGGATTACTTTAAGCAGGAAAGAACAACTTCCAAAAGTTGATCTGAGCAGGAAATACTCTTTTAGAAAAATACCTTTAAGTAACCAATAAAAAAGATGACACCACCAGGAAGAAGGATTGTCCAGTCAGCAGATTATGGTTTAGTGTCTATTCATTTTCAGATCAGAGAGACAGAACAGATCCACATACAGCCAAATTACTCTCCCCTGTACCACAAGCAGGCACAGGGTAGTCTCTCTCGAACAATTCATTTCACATGGCATTAATACTGTAGAATACGTCAGTTGTTGATACACCTTCATTGGCGGAATAGACAGTTAATTTCCACTATGCCACGCTGGCACTGGG
Source organism: Electrona antarctica (assembly GCF_951216825.1). NCBI lineage: Eukaryota > Metazoa > Chordata > Actinopteri > Myctophiformes > Myctophidae > Electrona > Electrona antarctica. The sequence continues at coordinate 45,558,769 of NC_136807.1, forward strand.
TGTCGAGCGCTCATTGGACCAGCACATAGCTGATGAGACTGATATCGGGACAGCTTCCTTAGTTCCGTCATGGAGAGCCATAGACCGGGAAAGCGCTGAGGCTGGCGTTGCTATGGCAACCTGAAGATAACATTTCCTTCCCTGTTAGCGGTGAACTCTTACCAGAGAGAAATGCTCTCTCACTAGGCCCCAAGGCCACACTGATATCGAAGCAGCTGCATGTAACCTAAAATCAAAACAGCACACTACAGTATGGTGACTTTTGTGGCCACAGGCAGACAGTATGGAGACTGACTAAGATATTAAAATCTGAAGGTGGCGTCAGGAAATCCATAATATAAATGATATAATAATATAACGGATAATATAGGTCTGAGATGATTAGGCCTGTGGATGGTGACATGACATAAATAGGATAAGGAGAACACAGTCTGGGCCAAAAGGAAACATTGACACAAGTCCACAAAAATACCAAAATAGCAGATCTACCATAACTCAAAATGATCTATCACAAGTGTCTAGATTTTCTCCAGAATATGTATGACATTTTGTATGTCCATGGCAAAAAACATATTGTCCACCACAAAACCACAAAATGTCCACCACCAGCCAGCATGGCGATGACCCCTGTGAGTGAAGGTTAGATATAAACAACCTGCACAATATAATGCAATTCTATCACGATTCTTCCTCACTTGCTCCTAATTCTGTCTCTGCACCAATCCCAGAACACCTCCCTATTAGTTCTGAACAATCTGTTCCACCCCTCCCCCGTCCCCCCCTTCACGTGCAGCCCGCACATCTCTGCCCCCCAAGCCTACAGTATATAGCCCTTAAAGTTCCTAAACCCTCATATTCTCTCACTTTGTGTACCCCCCAGGGTTCATTATTTCTATTCCCCCACTCTCCTACACTGTGGAATATATCCCCCCCCCCCCCCCCCCCCCCCCTCCAGCGTAGCCTCCCTCCCGCTCTGAAATCCCACCCGGGGCCAACAACAGGCCAACGTGGGCTCCAGCTGTGGGAGTCCAGAAGTGAGGCAGAGCTATTAAAACAAAGAGGCCCTCAGCAGTCAGGCGCCCTGGAGGCAGAGTGAAAGTGGCGAGCCCCGTCTCTAAGTCCTGCGCCTGTGCATTCTAAAACACTGCTGCAAAGTGGACAGGTCCTTGGATCTGGAGTGATGTGACGCCACCTCGGTTCCTTGTGCTTTGCGCTCAAGTCCCTGTCTCTCAGCGGTGTCTGTTCTCCGTCTCTGTCAGTCAGTCAGTCAGTCAGTCTGTCTGTCTGTCTGTCTGTCTGTCTGTCTGTCTGTCTGAATGGCTGCCGAATCTGTTTGTGATTCAGTGTGCTCTTTCTTATCAATTCAAGGCTACAGTAGTTGAATGCCAAAGGGTGAATTTGACAAAATGTTTCTCTCTTTTTCCCATCTTCTCAGCTAAATCGCTTCAATGTATTCTCTCTCTCTCTCTCTCTCTCTCTCTCTCTCTCTCTCTCTCTCTCTCTCTCTCTCTCTCTCTCTCTGATTATGGTTTTCAGTTTGCTTGTTGTTCGCTTTGTTGAACTAAGTTCAGAAAAATTGTTTTCTTTTTTCTCTGTTTTGTTTTGTTTTGTCTGTAACTAAGTAAAAGTAAAAAGGGTGGGCATAATAAGCGTTGGCTTCAGCCAACGCTTATTATGAACCTCTGTTTATGAAAAATAAATTTAAGTTTCTAACCATGTAATTGTAAATCACAGAAATAAAGCATTCATTCATTAATTCATTCACTTTCTGTTCAATGTCGCAGTGAGTCCATAACTTGACGTCACTTTTTTCTCTCCAAACACAAACACACACACAGCGCCCTGGAATCCTTGGACCTGTCGTACAACCGCTTCTCCACCGTGCCCCAGTACCTGCCGCGCAGACTGCGTCGGCTCAGCCTCCAGCACAACACCATCAGCCGTGTGTCCTCCGAGGTGCTCCGGCACCTCCAGCCGGGCCTGGAGAGCCTGCAGCTGTCCCACAACGACCTGGGGGACGAGGGCCTGGAGCGGCTGTCCTTCCTGGGCCTGTTCCGCTCGCTGCAGGAGCTGCTGCTGGACAACAACCGGCTGAGGACGGTCCCCGCGCGCATCCCCATGTTTAAGAAACTGAGGGTCCTGCGACTGGATGGCAACCACATCAGGTAGGCCACTGCCCACTGGTTGAAAGCCACTGCCCTACTTGATCCCACTAAAGAGTCACACAAAAGCATCAAGACCCACTCAGGAAAAGAAAGTTTGAGCACTATATTACCACCAAAAGTACAGGTAAAGGGTTTTCTTCTGTGTGGGTCTTAGATATTTACCAGTACAAGCTTTTGCTACAAAAAGTACAACTGAAAGGTCCCTTAGCATTATCCACAAAGAGTACAGTAAGTAAAGGTTTTTTCCCTGTATGGGTCCTCGTGTGCTTTACTATTTTTGAGTGGTGCAACCACTCCAAGGAACAGCAATGTCTGTGTTAACCTATGTGACTCGTGTTAACCTATGTGACAGCAGTAGGGGCAAAAGTGGCGCTGTTGCGCCAGAAACAGAGAGAGAGAGATAGTGCTGCACTGTTGCCCTGCTAATAAGCCTATCTCACAGAATTTCCCCGCCCCCCTTAATACGCCCCCTTTCGGGGTTAGTGGTGATAGCGTGACGTCACTCCATAGACGCTACATGTTAACAGAGGTAATTTAAGAAGTCTACAACTTTTGTTTTCTCAAGGTAAGGTTTGTTCTATCTGTTCGAGCTGATTTACCATCTTGTTTGCTTCATAATAATATTGGTCTGTCACATTTTTACATTAGAAAATGTACTTAGATTCTCCAGAGAAAAAAACGTGTAAATGCTAATGTTAAAGACACCACTATTTACCGGAAGTGGGCGTGGAAAGCGGGCTGTGAGATAGGCCTATGGGAGAGAGAGAGAGAGAGGAGGGGGGGGGGGGGAGAGGGGAGTTGCACCACTCAGTTCACACGGGTGTGATTTTTTTCCTTCTTTTTAGTACCTGAGATAAGATATATGGTGCGTGAGAAGTAATGTGTTGGGCAGAAACCTCTTAAATGTCTGTATTCTAACTTGTTGTTTTATTCATAAAATAACACCCTACTTTATCACACTAAAGAGTCACACAAAAGCATCAAAAGGAGCAGATCCACAAGCTCGAAACGGCACAAAGTGACACGCTTTGAGCTTGTGGATCTGCTACTTTCAATGCTCTGTAAGGGCTTTGGTGTTGTCGTCGGGCGGACATCTTGTATGTCCAAAGCGATCCGATGGAGTTGCTATTTTGTCACAAGCTTTTCTGTTAAAGGGGAATATCACTCATTTCTAGGTGTACTCTTTAGCCTGCAGAGTACACCAACGTGATGTCACTGATCACATGACCCCAAGTTCTCTAGCTACAGAAACAGGAGATACGCTCCCCGACCTATATGGGCCTGCATGGCTTGGCAACCATTAGTTCCCATGAAGGGCTACGTATTTACATTGTAGCAAAGAGAGGGGGGGGGGGGGGGTCTGTGTAAATGCTACCATGTCTGACATCTTGGACGTTAGCCTCCCGTACTGTACAAACCAAGTTAAACAGTTGGACGTCCTCATGACTTTACCACATACCACCATAATGGATTCATATTATGTTTGTTATCATGATAAACAAACAACCATAATGGATGCACAACATGCCTCCACTGTACTGTAAAACCCACCCTACAGACACCATAGAGAGAGAAGTGTTAACAGTCCCAACTGGTCACCGGGGGCAACGTCTCCCTGAGGCTGCCAATCAGGTGGGCTCCGTCCGTGTGGGTGAGAGAACCCTTGTGTCCTTCCTGCTTCTTGCTGGCAAAACAAGCGTCCAATTAGAGCCCTGGGAAGCATAATCTCACACTAATCACCCAATCACTGGGCTTGTTTTGGCAGCGTGCCCAGAAATGCCCATTATGTAAAGTTTGCAAATTCATTATTCCCCTTTGCCCAAGTGTGCAGTGTTTTTAAATACAATTGTGAATAAAAGGTTTGATAGAGTAATTAATAAAGCAATATGCCACAAGAGGCTGTGGTTTACCATGAATTTGGCTAACAGTACGTTTTAACAGCAGGGTGACAGCCAGGCGAATTTTCCCGGAAGTGCATTATTTATCTATGGGTCCCGGCGACTATACGGCGATAGCACTCGAACGGGCGATGGTCGAAAAGTGGGCGGGGCAACGTTGCCCGAAAAGATACAAATAATTCATCTTTTCGGGCAATGATGGGCGATTGGGGCAATGTGTCGGCTGATGCTCGCCCGCTGTTAAAAAGTACTGTAAGAGTGAACAATGTCCTCTTAAGGCCAGTACATGGTCCTTCCGGTTCAGACAGGTTCGGACATCTGGAGGTGCACCTCCAGATGATATACAGCAGGGGTAGGCAACCTTAGGCACTGGTGCCAACATTGGCACAGCAAAGGTTGATCACTGGCACATTGGCATGTGTGAGAGAGAGAGGATTTTTATTTTTAAATTAAATATTCAAAAAAATGTTTAGTTGGAAATTAAGTCCAGTCTCATGATCACATGAGTATAAAAATTACATCCTGCATATAATTCCACATTCATTCAAATTCACATTCATTGAACTCTGTCCAGGGAGAGACTCTGGGAGATTGTGGGTTATTGAGTCTAATCAATCATACATCCTGATGTGAAAGAATATATTTTTAAACAAGAAGAAAATTAAATAAATATTGCCATGTGTATGGACGATCAAAATCAGATGGACACTGACTATCAAGAAAATAAAAACATGGCACTTAATGTTAAAAAGGTTGCCAACCCCTGATATACAGTATGCACCGGGAATGTATCCAGTTGTTTTCAGTGTACTGGCCGGTAATTTTATGCTTGGTTGAGCTCAGAAAAAAATGCTGATCTACAAGCTCACAACGTGTTGCAGTGCAACAGGTGGATCTGTAGCTTGTAGATCAGCCATTACGACGCCATCAAGGCCCGCCAAAATACATTTTAGTTGACCAAATCAACTGTAGATTTAGTCAACTAAAACTAGACTCATTTCAGATGCACCTTTTCCCCTTCCTACCTTAGCATTGCCCCCATGTTGCCCTACTCTCGAGATACACAAGCCCCAGAGCCGAAGGAGGCGTCTATACCTTTCTATGTCTATGGCGAACCAGCCTCATCCTTCCTTCTGTCCCTGGCTGACCTTGTCTGTGACCCGTGGTATAGGAGGAGGCTCCCGTAGACATCCTCTCCTTTTTGATGTGGTCCGTCCGTCCACGGGACACCAATAAGTGCCACTCGTAGCATTCCTGTGTAGACGCCGTCTGTCCAGGGCGTTTCCCTGCTGTGCTGTGAGAGTCCATGTCTCGGCCCATAATGTGTGATGTCTCCACCTCATACGGCACCACTGTAGCTATCCATTTTAGAATAAAAATAATATCTTCCGCCTAAGTAGTCTAGTCCAAGAGGGGGTCCGGGACCCCTATGGGGGTCCTCAGAGTTACTATGGGGGGGTGGGGGGTGTGGGGGGGGTGGTGGGGGGTTTCTTTGATTAACCACTGAACCGTAGAATCCCGATTTTGAGGGCAACATTAATGTCTCGCATTAGAATGACGTTTTCTAAGTATCGAGGGTTTAAGTGGTTAACTGTCAATACACAATGACATGAATCCAACACAACTCTACACAAGTCTTGTCTATGACGCCATCTATGAAATTCATGAAAAAGTTTAATCTGCCATACAATTCATACAACATGTAATGGAGGGGGGTGTCCCTGCTTCACCTCTCTCTTTCAGCTAAGGGGGTCCTTGGCCTGAAAAACATTGAGGACCCCTGGCTCTAGTCTGTGTGTATACTGTACTTTTAAATTGACTTAAATCCCTGTGTGTGTGTGTGTGTGTGTGTGTGTGTGTGTGTGTGTGTGTGTGTGTGTGTGTGTGTGCGTGTGCGTGTGCGTGTGCGTGTGCGTGTGCGTGTGCGTGCGGGCTGCAGGTCTCTCCAGCAGTGGGCGCTGTGCCACCCTCGTAAAGCCTCCCTGCTGACGTCGTTGCACCTGGAGAACAACCTTCTGGACGTGACGCAGATTCCCAAGAGGAGCCTGTCCTGTGTGAGCGCCCCCAACGGGCTGGTTCTACAGCCACAGCATGCAGGGGGCTAAAGCATAGACGTATATAAAGGCTAGATGGCGCAAGGCGGAGTTTCCGGCGTCGTTCAACGGCGGCCATCTTGCTTCAGTGAACTTTTCTGGTACGTTCTGTGGTACAGTAGCTGGTGATCAGCTCAAACAAAAACACTCTTTTAACTCGCTGAAATCATGACGGATTTACCGTTTGGTTTATTACAAACACTATCAACGTGGCTATGATTCAGGGTGCTTATCTGCTTAAAGTTATTTTTATATGAAAGTCCATTATAGTATGCAGCATCATCTGACGTTTATAACAAACCAAACCAAACTCGGTTGAAAATGTATAGCACGTTATGATTATTTAAAAAGTACAGTACTTGCCCCATAGACACAATGTTAGGAGTGGTTATTTAAAAAGTACATGCCCCATAGACACAAGGTTAGGAGTGGTTATTTAAAAAAGTACATGCCCCATAGACACAAGGTTAGGAGTGGTTATTTAAAAAGTACATGCCCCATAGACACAATGTTAGGAGTGGTTATTTAAAAAGTACATGTCCCATAGACACAATGTTAGGAGTGGTTATTTAAAAAGTACTTGCCCCATAGACACAATGTTAGGAGTGGTTATTTAAAAAGTACTTGCCCCATAGACACAATGTTAGGAGTGGTTATTTAAAAAGTACATGTCCCATAGACACAATGTTAGGAGTGGTTATTTAAAAAGTACATGTCCCATAGACACAATGTTAGGAGTGGTTATTTAAAAAGTACTTGCCCCATAGACACAATGTTAGGAGTGGTTATTTAAAAAGTACATGCCCCATAGACACAAGGTTAGGAGTGGTTATTTAAAAAGTACATGCCCCATAGACACAAGGTTAGGAGTGGTTATTTAAAAAGTACATGCCCCATAGACACAAGGTTAGGAGTGGTTATTTAAAAAGTACATGCTCCATAGACACAATGTTAGGAGTGGTTATTTAAAAAGTACATGCCCCATATACACAATGTTAGGAGTGGTTATTTAAAAAGTAGGCCTACATGCCCCATAGACACAATGTTAGGAGTGGTTATTTAAAAAGTAGGCCTACATGCCCCATAGACACAATGTTAGGAGTGGTTATTTAAACAGTAGGCCTACATGCCCCATAGACACAATGTTAGGAGTGGTTATTTAAAAAGTAGGCCTACATGCCCCATATACACAATGTTAGGAGTGGTTATTTAAAAAGTACATGCCCCATAGACACAAGGTTAGGAGTGGTTATTTAAACAGTAGGCCTACATGCCCCATAGACACAATGTTAGGAGTGGGAGAGCTACCTGTAGCAAGATGGCCGCCATGTGGTGACGTCGCTCTCCATTGGCCAGCAGCGCGGGCGAGCCATCTAGCCTTTCCAGTAGCACCTTGGGATACACCATAGTTGGACACTATAGGGATATCTTGGCAACCTGTGTGTAAAATTGGCTATTTTGTCTGAAATGTTAAAAAATATATATATAATATTTTAAAAATGGTCTTAAGTAGGCTACTATAGTTTATGGGTCACGAGTAGGCATGTAACGATTCACTCAACTCACGATATGATTCGTATCATGATATGAGATTCACGATATGATTTTTCACGATATTTTAAACAAAAAATATTTTCCAAAATTACCGTTTTTTATTTCACATTTTTTATTTAACTACATTGCAAAAGAAGTAGCATTAGTGCGGAAACATAATTGCCTTCCTCTACTACTGAAAGTGACTGCATGTACATGGAGTCTGTCTCATTTCTGTAAAATTACTTCATTTCTGTGCAACAACTGTAAACATGCTTTCTTGTGTAGAATCTAGCTCGAGTTAACATGTAAGCTTTCTTTGATGGCATCTCAGGATAGATGTAGATCTATTTGACAGTGCAGAAACATAATTGCCTTCCTTGATGTATTGATGAGCATCAACGACCATCACCTGGGCACAGACACACACAGCTCCCTACAGTGCTCTACAATATGTCTCATTTCTCTCCAATGATGGAATATGATTAAAGCTCACATTTCATATCACACATACCATAATTCACTAGCCCCCCTTTTTTGAAAATCGATATATCGTTACATGCCTAGTCATGAGTCACAACTTACTCGAGTCGTGACTTGACAAATTGGTCCGTGACATACAAATGGGTGTGAAAAGTGCCGTAACGTATCCCCCCTGACGCCAGGGCTCCACCGGACGCGTTGCGTCTCCGACGCGTGCGTCAAAAAACGCACCGGTTCAATTTGAATGCACGCGTCGCGTCTCCGTCAACGCAACGCAATGCGGGCAGTGGAGCCACCCTTCATTGATTAAAAAGGGAACATTCCCTGACGGTGACGGAGACGCTGACACGACGCTGACGCGCCCGGTGGAGCCCTGGTGTGAGTGATCATCATGAGCATCTGAGCGGCCGCCAGCTGGGTGAATAAATCTGCTAATAAACACACACACACACACACACACACACACACACACACACACACACACACACGTGCACACACACAGAGGCAGACACGCACGTGCGAGGACTCCTCTGAGTTCCTATTATTAATCTGTCTCCTCCATTTATTATCATATGACATATTTTTCCTCTCATCTATGTAAACCAATACTATCATCACTCCAAGATTTCACAATCTGCGAGGAAATCACTTCATCGTGTGTCCTCTGCAGACTGAGTCGAACAAAGCTCTCATTTTATCGTTCCATTTACTGTAACCTACCTGTGGGTCTGTTTTGTTTTCATTTAATGCATCCAGTCAGTCAGTACGACGTTCAGTGTTTTGAATCCATCTGTACAAAATGTGTAATTTATTTTATACACTGAACTAATGTAACTTACACTGACACAATGCTGACAGTGATGACAGGGTTGTGAATGCAAAATAAATGGAAGTTGTTTTATGCCTTGTGCCTTTCCAAAACGTAATTCAGGTTTGAGGTCATTTGAATACCTCACATGCAGTGTGGATTTCCTCGATTTCCTACAACTATGAGGAAAAATGTTCGTCGGCTACCTTTTTTCACTGATGAAAATAAAACTAAAAACTAAACTAATCTAAAACTAAGACTAATTACATTGACAATTTAGTCAACAAATAAAAACTAGTCTAAAAGGGGGTACTAGTGTAGATCCAGTAGAACTAAAAGACAAGTCATTTTATGCTTGGTTGCACTCGGGCGTTGTGCTCTGAAAATAGCCGATCTACAAGCTCACAGCACATCGCAGCTTGCCCATGGTGCAGAGCTTGGACAACTTAGCTATAGGTACATTCATTTTACTTATTATTACTTGGACAGGCTAAGTGGAATTAAATTGCAGTATTTAGGGTGGGGGTGTGTGCGTGGGGGGGGGGTCAAAAGTACAACCGTGGGAAGGTGAACTGGTTTGGGCCCGGGCCCAAACCAGTTCACCTTCCAAGAAAGAAAATCGCTGAGGGGAAAGTGAAAATGTATGGTGAAAACGCCGAGGCCGCTTGAAAGGACCATTGGGAAAGATATAAACACGGTCCATGTTCCCTGTTAGCTGTCACCAGATGAGCTGGTACATAAACATCCATCGACAAGCCATTACACGCACTGGAGGGTCCCCCCCGTGCCCCCTGCCTGTCAGCCCTGAGGGTCCTGTCCCGTCCCCCCCCTCCTGTCAGCCCTGAGGGGCCCCTGGTCTGCTGCATGGAGGGCCCCCTAAACATGTAGGTGACGTCAGTCACTGTGGCGTCAGTCAGGTGTGTTGTGTGTGTGTGTGTGTGTGTGTGAGCCCCCACCCCCGAACGCACACGCAATAGTCTGCATGTATCGCAGTTGCAGGACGGAGGAGCGCGTTCCAGCATGTAGTTTGATTACTTATTGTCCTAATGTTGGTGGTGCAAAGAAAAGAAACCGCAGTCACTCAATGTTAATAGTATTTGTGGTAGATAACAGTAGTAGTACAATTTGAAATGTGCACCCCATGGCCAAATAATCTGTCTGTCTGTGTGTTTGACTCGGATTTGACTGGATTGCTGAATTCCTTTAATGACCATAATGCTTTGGTGCCCTCCATGTGGAAAGGGAGAGGCTGCGTGGAGGTGTGACTTGTAGTCCAGGAAGGAAGTGAGACCACATTTTCATGACAAATTTTGGTCATGAACATGGCGTCATGACTCAAATATATAAAAAACACACATTACACACACAAAACCCCCAGGAAATAAAGTGTTTCTTGTGTCCTAAACATCATTAAAATAAACTCACTGCCAGACCCATCGATATTTTGCCACTGTCGCCATGCAACACGTGAGCTTGAAGATCTACTATTTTCAGTATTTCTGGAAAGAAATGGCATTGTCCATTTCTTGAAAAGTATAACAGTTTTGAACATACAAGCCGACAGAGACGTATGTGTTCAGTATGTACAGTATGTGTCATAATAGAGAGGTACAGTAAGGGGTGAGTGTGATATATATTTATGTTGGCAGCAGAGGGTTGATGGGAGGTTCACAGAAGACAGTTTTACACAGCAGTGCTGTCCTTGACAGTTTCATCGGGCATGCACTGCTGTTCTGGTTGACTAATACTAAAAGACTACATATTTTCAGTGGTGGAAAGAAACTAAGTACGTTTACTCAAATACTGTACTTAAAGGACCACTTCACCACTTTTCAACATCTCTTCATATAATTGGTCCTCACTAATGTTCATGATAAAACACCACAATTTTTTCCTACTCAGTCTGTGTCTCATAGGAGGGCTTTGGGCAGTTCGGACACACATCCACCAGTGACATCATCATTAGGCAGATTTTTTTTTAAAACAAGATTTGTTTTAAAATGTATTTAGATTTGTATTATCGTGAGAACGATGGCTTCCATTTTCGCATTGCAACTTTTCAGGAATAGAAAGCCTGCAGTTGATGATCATTAGTGAGGACCAATTATATGAAGATAAGAAAAGTGGTGAAGTGGTCCTTTAAGTACAATGTTGAGAGATTTCAGTATTTCCAATTTTCAGTACTTTTACTTCTACTCCACTACATTCCAGCAAATATTGTACTTTTACTCCACTACAATTATTTGACAACCTTTTTGAGTATATATATTTCCAAATAGTAGCCTCAGTGTTTAATACGCTAATTAATTTTGGACCCCGGGCATTTATTTTATATTTCAAGTTCTGATCTGTGTGTACAACAGTGCTCTGACATGAGGAGCCAGATACATGTCCAGCCGAAGGTTTTCCATTTCATCCAGTAATTTGAGACAAGAGGCGTACTTGCATTCATCCAGCTATCCATCTTCAACCGCTTATCCGGGGTCGGGTTGCGGGGGCAACTGCAGTTCCAGCAGAGAGCTCCAGACTTCCCTCTCCACTTGGATTCACAGAACCCAAAGATGTCACTGTGTAAATGTGTCTGTATTCCACATTCAAACCAAACATTGATTTTACTAAAGACTAAAAAACTAAAACTATATTAAGACTAGACTGAGACTAAAATATTTTGATATTTAGTCGACTAAGACTAGACGAAGATAAACAATTTCAGATGACTATAATAGGACTAAAACTAAATGGTTTATTAATCAAAAGACTAAGACGAACTTGGAATTTGCAGGTTTCCATGCCAAGGAACCCCACATTGAAATTGTATTTGGCTGTGGACCACCAACTGAAAATAATTTGTTCCAGGGACCCCCAGTCCCCCCATTCCTCGAAGAGAAGATGTATATATATTTTTTTTTGTTCAAAAATGTTCAAAATTACTGAAACTTTAAAGAAAACTCACATTACGTTGCATCGCCACGTATTGTGAGCTTCTAGATTGGCTATATTTTATTCAAACGCATCAGTATAAAATAGGATTAAAGTAGCTAATCTGTTGGTCATTCCCCTGGAAACCAGTTTGAGAACCAGTATAAACTTCACAGCGTACCGAGCTGGAACAACGGTTACGGTCGGCCCATGGACCGCAGAGGAATAAAAAATGATGGCCTCTAAAGAGGTTCTAAACTCATGGCAACTGGAGGAAGGAAGGCAACGCGATCCACAACAGCTGACACCGAGTTCAGTCCAAAAACAGAGCAGAGTTGGAGGAGGAGCATTGTGGCGAGAGAGAGAGAGAGCGGAGGAGAAGGAGTGAGAGAGTTGAAGGCTATGCAGTTAAGTGGAGGGATGGAGGGCTGGAGAGGAGAGATGGAGGGATGGAGAGAGGAGAGGAGAGTTGGACAGGCTTCTGAGCTCCGGCTTTTTCCCGTTTGGGAACCGAAGCCGCAGGAGTGCTGGTGTCCTGCCAGCTTTATTGACAAAAGAGACTTAACAGATCTGAATGTTCCCTCTCTGTTTCTCTATCTCTCTCTCTCTCTGTGTGTCTCTCTGTCTCTCTCTCTCTCTCTGTGTGTGTGTGTGTGTGTCTCTGTCTCTCTCTTTCTCTCCGTCTGTCTCTCGCTTTGCCTCTGTCTCTCTCTTTCTCTCCGTCTGTGTCTCTCTCTCTCTCTCTCGTTCGCTCGGCCTCTCTTGCTGTTCTGTTTTTCAACAGCTCGCTGAATGTTGAAAAAAGAGAAAGAAAGGAAAACAGAAGTGAACAATGCTTCATTCTTCTCCTTCACCCGACCCAGAGCGTCGCTGCTCTCTCTGACGCAACATGTGACGTTCATTTAATCACTGCTTATGTGACATGACAATCTGTGTGTGTGTGTGTGTGTGTGTGTGTGTGTGTGTGTGTGTGTGTGTGTGTGTGTGTGTGTGTGTGTGTGTGTGTGTGTGTGTGTGTGTGTGTGTGTGTGTGTGTGTGTGTGTGTGTGTGTGTGTGTGTGTGTGTGTGTGTGTGTGTGTGTGTGTGTGTGTGTGTGTGGTCATTGCGGACCAGTTGAAACTTGATGTCCCAAAGGTGGCCGAGCCTTTTCAGTAATAGCCCCCGAATTATGGAATGAGCTCCCCTCCCATATCAAACTGGCCACCACCATCGAGACTTTGTGCCCGGGAACCACCAGGGGTCCAAATGGGCCCTTAACTCAATTGCTGCCAGATTGAACCACACAGTGCAAGACTTTTTTGTATTTAGCTCCTCTACGATCACGTCCCTGACCGTTGATAATCAGAGAGAAGTTCGCTGTGCGTTCGCAGGGGGGGAAAAGCGTGCATAAAACTGTCCATCTGTTCCATTAACCTCACGTCACCAGACTTTCCACCTCACTGTTCAGTAGTTAGAGGCCATTGAAAATGGAATGGTGGTCGCGGCTGAAGTGGAACGATCCCACTCAAGGACACTTCATTGAGACACACTAGCACAGTGTTTCCAGTGTCCATAATAGTAGCACCGTGACTCTGTTTGACTACAATGGAACAGAGCTTTCATTAGTATCATCAGTCACACCTGTGAAGAAAGTAGAAGGGGCCCAAGTTAATTCCAAAATTGCGTGTGTGCATAGAGGCCATTGTAAATTAGTGGACATTTTCCCTTCAGATGGCACATTCCACAAATAAGGGGCCGTGGGTTAAGAGGCAGAGACCCTCGTTGCTATCTATCTATGGATCAAGAGCTCACCAGGTAGCATCTGTTGTCCAGTATTCCTCTCAGATTTATTGCTAATCGTGCAGTTGGAGGTAACGGGGAGAGCATTAGTATACCAGAAGCCTTCAGGAAAAGGCCCGGTAAGTCATTCTTCATGCCTGACACAGAGGCCAGTGTCTCTGTTTTCACTTTGTTAAAGAACGCTTATTCTAAAAAGCCCCTTTGTGGAAAACACGAGTGAGACTGATGCAACATGTTTGCAATTCAGATCGACTATATGTCTTATATGGTCGGAGCAGACTCCCTACAGGCTACAGTTACGTCGTACAGCCCATATAGAAAGCGGCGCCACCGTTATGCCAGTTGGGAAAACAACAATGAATAAAAATGATGAATTGTACCGGCCGCTTCTCGCCGTATGCGGTCCTAATTTACAGGCAGTGCACTTGCTGAGCTGGCTGGCTCGCCGACTGACCGCTCCAGGTGTAGAGTTTCAGCTCACCAGGTCTAAATGAAGAACAGAAGGTCCCCTGCAGATAGACAAAAGGTATCCTTCCTCCAAGTTGTACTGCTTGTCAAGGTGTAAGTTGCAGACTTGAAAAGAAAAGAAGGGAATCCAAGGCACTCCGTCCGTCTTTGGTGAAAATGTAATAGTTTATTTGATGAGCAAGGCAAATAAATAACAGGACCTACATATTTCGACCAAAAGGTCTTCGTCAGGGTCTATCTGCCAGCTTGGCTGATTAGTCACCCTTAAACCATTCTGGGCGGGAACTCCTTTTGGTGTTTTAAGCATTATGTTAAACTTTTAACTATTGAAAAATAGCAGATCTACAAGCTCAGCGCGGCACCGAGTGCCGAGCTACTGTATGAGCTTAAAGGCCTGCTATTTTTGAAAAATCTTGAAAATGCGGCACAAATCTTTGAATATTCTTTCAGAGCGAACGTTTTAAACTCAAATATTTGCTTCTGAGAGGTTCCTGGAATAACATATTTTCAGATGGGGGTCGGCGGCATATTACATATCATTTTGGGGGTCCTTGACATGAAATATTGAGCACCACTGATACAGAAACATGAGGCAGGCCTAAATGGGTTAAATACAACCAGGTGGTGGGTGTGATCCAATCATGTCATTACATCGTTATTATTTCATTGGCATATAAATTATTTCATTTTAGTTACATTATTTTGTTATATAAATATCATGTTGATTACACATCATAGGATGTTCAATAAATCAAAAAACTAATATATAACTAATATATATAAAAATAACAAAACACCCAAAGTGACCAGCACCAAGTGAAAAGTAAAAGGCAATTATTGGGAAAACAAAGGAAAAAGAATAAAGTAAATATTTATATTGACACATTTAAACAGTAACCCAAATCACAGACAAAATGCAGGACCATCAGAGAAAAGGCAGAAAATCGACTTCATCATTTTGACCAGGAAACATTGTGGCTTTTAAAGTTACTATCCAAAAAAGTTTCTCTTTGGAGAAGTTTGTTGAGTCTATCACTACCTCTGATGTCGCTTGGGATAGCTTCTGCAGTCCCCTGCAGATGTCAGAGAAAGGGTGGTCAGAAAGTTGGAGAGAGAGAGAGAGAGAGACAGGCAGGCAGGCAGGCAGGCAGGCATGTTTTATGGTCATGAATCATCAGGATCCTGGATTGTGCACTCATTGTGCAACATTATCAACTTCTCCTGGGGGATCCCGAGACGTTCCAAGGCCAGATCAACTGCGCCTTAATCTGCCTCGGGGTCTCCTCCCAGTGGAACATGCATCGAGGACCTATGGAGACGCTCGAGAGGCATCGTTTACCTGGGGTAATGTTTTATTCCCTACTTGGACTGTACAATCCATCGGTTTCCTGCTGAGAACCACGGCCTCAGATTTGGAGATGCTGATCCTCATCCCAGCCGCCGTACACTGGACTGCGAACCGGTCCAGTGAGAGCTGCAAGGTCTTGGATGGATGGTGCCATCAGGACCACATCATCTGGATCGATGGTGCCATCAGGACCACATCATCTGCACAAAGCAGTGATGCAACCCTTAGCCCACCGAGCCGTATACCCTCTCTGCCACGACTTCGCCTCGAGATCCTGTCCATGAAAATCACAAACGGGATCAGGACACAAACGCATGCATGATCTAAATATGTAGTGTGCACAACCCACACACAGTAAACAAACACATTTACTTTTCACCCTCTCGCTGCAGGGGCGTGTAATCACATGTTATATCTCTCCTTTCAGTATTGTGCATGTCTCCATTCTGCATAATTGTACAGGCTTTTTCTTTTTCTTTTTTTTCCAGACAGCACATTACTGTCTAAGAAACCACACATCCACATTCAGGCCTATAATACTCCTGGTCTGTGCATGTACGGTACGTGCACACATCCCACAAAAGCTTGCATGACATGACCAAAGTAGACCTCTGCTGTCTTCACACATAATTTATCCATTTGTAATCAAGTTATACGTACTTTCCTATATGCTGGCTTTCTGTGTGCACCCCAGACATGTATATCTGAAATGAATTTGATTATAGACACTTTCCCCTCTTATATGATCCCATTCGACTTTGAACTGCATGTGATAAGTGAATAAATGATTATTGGGAGACCTTAGTTTTTCCGTTAGTTTCATGCATGGACTCCTTGAAGCAACATAACATTACAGAACATATCAAAAATAAAAATAATGAAAATAAGTTTATAATAAATAAGTTTGAAGCACAATATCAGTCACCAGAAGCAGAGACGTGTGTTTTCAAAGAGGGCTTACGGTAGAGGTGGGGGGTGGGGGGAATGTCTTTGATTGATTGATTGATTGATTTTATTTTAGTGATAACAAAAGAGCACAGAGCTGCTTTCCGATATACAAGTTAGAAATCACAGAGGATGTTGTAAACACAAGAAAGCCTTTTAGGCTTATTTCCCTTGCGGTCCTCAACAAAAAACACACTGAAACAACATGACAAAACAACACAATAACATATACATATCATGTCAGATCAAATGAATATCAAATATCTAAATATTGACTGAAGCAACTTGTCCAGAGTGCACACAAAAGTCAGAGCGAACGTGAAAATGACCCCAGAAGAAGAAGTGTTTATCCGGGGCTCCCTCCGTCCTCCCCTTTCAGAATAAGTCACTCTCTGAAGCGCTTTCAAGTGTCGAGCCGCCTGCCATCTTCGGCCTCCATCCATCATCATAACGGGTGAGACGGCTAAACTGTTAGCCCGCCGTATCATCACACCCGACGCAGATGTTTCATGTCACAACGAGCAAGGGGCCACCCCGGAGCCCCTCGCCTCGACCCCGTCCGTCATGCAGAGCCTGACCCCTGGACCGAGAGAGAGAGAGAGAGAGAGAGAGAGAGAGAGAGAGAGGCGTCACGGTTTTCTTATGCCCCCGTCCACCCAATGTTCTACCCGGCGACAGCAGCTTCCTGTGTTTGTTATTGGAGGAGGAGGAGGGGAGCCGTGGCTGATAAAATAAAAAAGCACCGGTATGCAAACACACGCACGCACGCACACACACACACACACACACACACACACACACACACACACACACACACACACACACACACACACACACACACACACACACACACACACACACACACACACACACACACACACACACACAGAGAGAGAGAGAGAGACGGGCAGCCGACGCATTCCTCCGGCTGACTCAGGGAGGCCTAAGTTAACAGCAAAGAAGAGAGTGGAATTGAAAGGAGGGAGAAGGAAGATGACGTGAAAGATGGTTGCTTGTTGTGGACAGATAGTGTTATAAGAAGACAGAGTGGAGAGAGAGCAGAGAGAGTATACTCCTCACTCGCTGGCCCGTGGCGTTGGGTTCCAGTGGGAAGGGTCAACTATTTGAGGTCAGGCAGAATGTGCTTATGGCAGTGCATCTTCAGAGCGGCGCAGGCCGGCCGGTGCTGTGTGTGTGTGTGTGTGTGTGTGTGTGTGTGTGTGTGTGTGTGTGTGTGTGTGTGTGTGTGTGTGTGTGTGTGTGTGTGTGTGTGTGTCTGTGTGTGTGTGTGTGTGTGTGTGTGTGTGTGTGAGAGAGAGAGACATCCCCATGGCCATCGGCCCCTCACACGCTCATCCTCCATCATCGAGCTCATTCAGCAGGCGTAGCGGCGATGAGCATGAAAACGAACCTTTCAAAACGGGCCGCGAGCCAAGTCAGAGGCACTGTGTGAGTGCATTCCAAAGTGCAACCCCCCCAAAAAAAAAAAAAAAAAACAGTAGACCGATATTGGTCTGCATTTTTTCATCCCTCCCATTCCAACGCATGCACACACACACACACACACACACACACACACACACACGCGCGCTTTACATGAGCAGCGAATGGGTATATGCTATAATCTCTAGAGACGCTCAGTTTAGAATGAACACACACAGGAGAAGAAGAGGGGAAAAGAATAGTTTAATTTGGACGCCAAACCCTCCGGCTACAGACCAACGCAGTAATCAGCCAAACCTCAGAGAGAGAGAGAGAGAGAGAGAGAGAGAGATGGGGTGGTGGAGGCGTGGGGACAGTTGAGAAACTAAATAGAAATTCCATGTACACAATCCTTAACAAAAAAGAAAGAATTGACAAAATGAAAGAGTGAAAGAAGAGGACAAAGAGAGCTGCAATGTTATCTCTAAAAATCTATTTAGTCTGGTCATGCCAGGCTGGATAGAGAGAGAGAGAGAGAGGGAGAGAGAGAGAGAGAGAGAGAGAGAGAGAGGGAGAGAGAGAGACTTGATCTGATCTGATCTGGTCTGGTCTGGTCTGGTCTGGTACCAGCAGTGGTGGAAAAAGTAATCAAATGTTTCACTTAATTAAAGGTATGACGGTATCAATACTGAAACGTAGAAATACTCTGTTACAAGTAAAAGTCCGTAATTCAAAATGTATTTCAGTGAGTAAAATGTACTTTGAGTACCAAAAGTAAAAGTATGCATTGTGCAGAATGTCCCATTTTCCCCACGTTTTCAAATGTATAAAAAAAGATCCTTTGAAAATAGCATATCTACATGGATGCGACGCATTGTGAGCTTTGTAGATGGTCTATTTTCAATTGGCCAAAATGTAGAAGTGGATAATGTATGTTTTGTACTACCGGTGATAATCTAAATCTACTACGTAACTAAACTTTTCAAATAATTGGAGTGGAGTGAAGTGAAAGTATAATATTTGCCTCTGTAGCTGTAGTGGAGTATAGAAGTAAGACTGCTGACTGTACTAATTGAAACCCAGAGAAGTTTATGAGTGAATACAGGGCACAGCAGAGCCTCTGGGGCACCACGACGATGATGGTGATGACAATGAAGACAACGGTGATGACGGACATGGTAAACTGTCGGGGGCTGCAGAGGATAACAAAGATCATGGCGATTATACGGATACAACTGCAAATTGTCTTTGTTGTTCAACGTAGCTATAAAGCTTAGAAACAATTAAATAAATAAAAGGTTCCCCAGATGGTTGACTCATGCCATGGGGCAGCACCGCTGCATGCTGCACTCTCTCGCTCTCACTCTCTCTGGATGCTGGCATGCATTGGCGAGGAGGGAGGAAAGCAAAGAAAAGAACACCCCATCCTGCCAAAAAGACTAAATTTAATACAATGTCCGTGAGAGCAGGAGACCAAATCATACGTTTTGTAATCACAGCCTCGGCGGTGCGTTTTAAAGCCACCGATTTTCCCCAAATTTAAACACATCTTAAAGAGTGTTGATTCGTGGGGTATATCCCACTACTCTCGGTGGATAATCAGAGTGCCAAAGAAAGCATATGATGATCCAGCTGGGTTATCCTTCCTTCCCCCGTGGCATAATATGTCACTGCGGATGAGAGAAGAAAGAGTTTTTATTATCATTGTCTCCAAAAGCTGCACTAGTGTATATCTTTGCTAAAGCTTGCTTTGTTTTCAGGTGCAGGATAGACCACAATCAGGGCTTGGAGAAATTGCACTTAAGTGATGTCTGTGATTCTGGCAGACTCTTCAAACACCCTCGGTTCAATGTGTCATGATCTGACACAAATAAAATGAACTTTCTTTTTAGACGTGCTGGTAATTAAATAAATCAACAACTTATAAACTGGCCCATACCACAAACCTATGCGGATAGGAACTCGTTCTCTGTTGTGAATGTTATATACAGTAGATCTTCCAATGGCTCTCAAAATAAATCCTGTCATCTGCCATGCTACTATAGACCAAGAGGAACAGAACACAGAGTGCTTTGTGCCATTGAGTATACACCTGTATCCAACATGTCATGATGACTCTAAAGGCATATTCATACTCCAGTTTTAGGTGATAAGGTGACCACCGAAACATGACGTCACTGAGCCGTGGTGACAAGTGACTCACTGCTCACCCAAACGCATCTCTCTGTTTTTACTAACCACCGAAAAGGTGAGTAGCTTATCAGTTATCACCTAAAACGAGTATGAATAGGCCTTAACAGTAACCCTTTATACACTAGATACCTAATTATTATATATTTTTTCCTCTAATAATTTTTATCCCACGATTTTGTAACCTATTTTTCACCCCTGTGTCAATTATCTAATGTGATCCTGGGCTCTACACACCCTCCGCCAACCTAGTCCCCATATATGGGGGACATGGGGAGAGAAACGGACTTGAACTCATGCTTCCTTCATGCCTGAGTGTCCAAGTTGCTCCTTTACACCTGACAGGGGGAGTTTCCCTGGTTGGACATAGCGCCGCGCGTGGAAGGAACACGTTATTCCAACCAGTTCCTTTCCCCTCCATCAGGCCGTAACGTGCCAAAGATAAATTAGAGCATATGCGCGTGACTCATCATTCACTCATTCACTCTTTTTTTCTGTTTCATTGTCACCACTGTCCACTGTAGGTACAGTACCATGAAATAGAACACCAGTCAGGGCTTGGAACCATTGCACTTATACTGTAAGCGATGTCTGTGATTCTGGCATTCTGACTCTTCAAAAGCAATCGAGACAATGATCTGTTTTAGAGCTTGTGTTGTAATTGGCGGTGCTTTAAATACGCATTGCCTTTTGAATCAAAGTCAGTGTAAAACATGTGCCAATTACAGACCACAGACACTATACCCTCTAATGAGGTCAGTTGAGATGTCAAGTTGGACAGCAACACACGACATTTTATTTATACCTCTCTCTCTCTCTCCTCTCTCTCTCTCTCTCTCTCTCTCTCTCCTCTCTCTCTCTCTCTCTCTCTCTCTCTGTCTATTTTCAGTACTTTTACTTGTACTCCACTACATCTCAGAGGCAAATATTGTACTTTTACTCCACTACAATTATTTGAAAATGTTAGTTACTAGTTACTTTGTAGATTTTGATTAATATTACAAAACATACATTAACCACTTCAGCCCTACAGCATTTCGGCCATTTGAAAATAGTGACAGTCAATAATGTGCTGCTTTGTTCAAGATCAGGGTCTCCTCCTTGGAGCCTGTCTGTCTCTGTCTGTCTGTCAGACAGTCAGTCACAATTAAACACACATTAAACTCACATAAAACACAATGTGCAATAATGCGCCACGAGTAAATAATGTCAATAAAGGAGGCCTGGTCATTTGCAGATTCAAGCACAGTTGTTCCTTATTTCCTTACTTAGTTAACTTTGTTTTCAAATGTAATAATTACCTATTTCAAATGAATGTCAACCCCCCCCCCTCTCTCTCTGTCTCTACCCCCCTCTCTCCCTCTTTCTAATTCAACTCATCTCTCATCTCCCTCCCTCCCTCTCTCTCTCTCTCTCTCTCTCTCTCTCTCTCTCTCTAGCCCCCTCTCTCCCTCTTTCTAATTCAACTCATCTCTCATCTCCCTCCCTCCCTCCCTCCTCCCCCCTCTCTCTCTCTCTCTCTCTCTCTCTCTGAGCCTGTCTGTCACAATTAAACAACATACAGACAGTAATAGGTTATACATTCAGTGAATGACAACAAATTAAAAATTCTGAAATATAATTTCCATTCCAATCAATCTAAATATACTCTCTCTCTCTCCCTCTCCCTGCCCTCTCCCTCCCTCTCTAGCCCCCCCCCCCCCCCCCTTTGCTCCCTCCTTGAGCATCCAAAAAAGGGAGGGAGGGAGGTTGGCTTGTTAACTTTATGGGTTCGACCCCCCCTATACACTCACTCACACTCATTTCCTCGGTTTGGACTACAGAGAGCAGACCGACTGCTCCGTGCTCCCTCTGACAGACAGTGGCACACACGCGCACGCACACACACAGTGCCAACACACACACATACACTGCGTAACGGAGCTGCAGTCTGGATGTCAGAGGACCGGAGGGAAACGACAACACGACCTTTATTACCCTCGAATGTGATCCATATATCTGTACATTTATCACGAGGATAATCTTCTGTGAAACCTCTGAAGAAAAGCACACTTCAGTCCTGCTGTGTGGGGGATTTGGATTGGAATCATATTATTAATCATTTCTACTTACAAGGTAGGGAAGACACGTTTTCTATTGTTTTTGCTGCTTGGAGTTTAGTCTTGAGTTGGCTTTGTTTTACTTCGGATGATTTTGTTGACATATATCTCTTATAGGCTGATATGATGTTTTGAATAGGCTATATATTTTCTATCAAGTTTATTTTAGTCATACACACGAGACTAGACGTGTACGTTAAAATGGAAGTATTCGGCTTTATTTTCCCCAATGCATGATTCAATTACATCAGAACATCACCTGTGTACATTTAACCTGTTGCATCACACATGACGCTCTGATGCTAGCTGGCTGCAGTCTGGTTCAATATGTTCCCCCCTCTATCAACAGTAGATGGCGCAAGGGATATCACTATCTTAAACTGCAGGCCTTACCTGTTGTATCCTAATTAATACGCACTTTTGGTATAGGTTGTTTATTTAGGCCAAATTGTTTACACACTCTTATCATGAATTTAGGCTATATGGTGAATTATGCCATTCCAGTCAACTCAGTTTGTTGTTTAGATTTGATAAAATTATCAGTGACTGTGTAGTGTTATATTAATGTATTCAAATAATGATTCCATGAAGAACACAGTCAGACACATACACAAATTACATAGGCTTGGTTCTCAACCAGTGGCCCTGCAGGGACCATCCGTGGTCCTTGAGGGGGTTCCGGGTTGTCCCCAGCTAAATGAGAGAGTTGGTCCAAATGGACCTTATAGATCTTTAACTCTTGAGTGAGTAAAGTGAAACCAAATGGACCCGTACGGGTCAATTTGGTTTTTTGGGGTCAATTTGGTCCGTGACTCAAAATGGCGAATAAATAATGGACCTTTTGATATGAAAAAGGTTGAAAACCAACCACTGCAGGGCTACAGTGAATTACACTGTCTTTCTGACTGCTTTCCTCCCTGTGCTTGGCCTCATTCTGTCTAGTGTCGGTGATCTCATGCAGTATATCCAGCGGTGGGTAGCTAGCTACCATGTATGAGCCACATATAGGAATTAATTCATCCATTTTGGACCATATTTAACTGTGATGAGTCATCGTTAAAAACACAGGACACACTGTACTCTGTCTGTACTTAGTGTAAACCAGTGGTTCTCAACCTGTGGGTCGGGACCCCAAGGGGGGTCGCCCCCCCTCCCCCTCCCACGTGACTTTTGGGGGGATTTCAGAGGACAGTGAAGTGAAAATGAAGGACTTCTAAGTATTTTTTTAATACTTCAAAAAGAACCTGTGCTCCTCGGAGCACAGTCTCCGCCAGGTCAGGTATAGGTTATTCTGGACCAGCAATGTCGCCAATCAGTATATGGAATGTAAAAAATATGAAAGACACGTTTTGTTTAATGACTATAGAGAGATACTGTGTAAAAGAATGCACGCACATACCCTGTATAACAGGCCCATGTGAAACAATTTGGGGCAGAGGTACTGTTTTGGCATCCAAGGAGTGTTTGTGTACGGTTGCTATGAGAGGCACCGTGCCATGCCGTTCACAAACGTTGTGCAGTTCGATTGAGCCAAGTCGGCGCCGTTTGAGTTACGTCCCGATGGGCACAGAATCCTGAATCATGTTTTGGCGAGAGCGTTTGCACCAACTGTCACTCAAAGTGTATGGATATTGGCTACTACTAACCAATCACAGCATGTCCTTGAACAAGTGCACTGGCCAATCACAACGTGTCCTTGCACAACTGATATAGGTGCTGCCAGATTTACTAAAGAGCCGCGGACGTTTTCGGCTGTCGGACAGCTTCTTTTCCGGGTTTTTAGACAGCTGGTGGATGGAAATTAAGCTCCACCTCCGCGGACGACTGCCGCAACGGCCAGATTCCCGGAAACGCTCTCCTCCGCGGCAGTCGTCCGCGGAGGTGGAGCTTCTTTTCCATCCACCAGCTGTCTAAAAACTCAGAAAAGAAGCTGCGGACAGCTTCTTCTGTCCGCGGCTGTCGGCCGTTTTCCGCTTAGGTGTGGAAACACTGTCAAGGCATTGGGATGACGCGCAAAGCATAGTCTCCGCCATGCCTTTCGGCCTGGTGGAGACAAAAAGAACATTACTGTGCCAAAAGTAGTTAACAAACCATTATATAAAATAATATAAGAAAGAGGCAAGAACTGTGAAAATGCCTTGAAACGCGAGGTATTGTGAGCTTGTAGATCTGCTATTTACACATTTATCTGTGGAACCAGCTCTTTGGCCTTGTGTTTTGAGTGTCCGTCCTGGGAGGTCAGGGTTTGATCCCCGGCCAGGTCTTACTAAAGACTCTGAAAAAATGGGACCCACTGCCTTCCTGCTTGGCACTCAGCATCAAGGGTTGGATTGGGGTCCCTGAGACATACTAGCGTCATGTCCAGGGGGTGTACTTGTACATTAAGCTGCCTCACGCTACAGAAACAGGAGATAGGCTCCTGTTCTATAGAGCATCGCAGTCCCACCCCCTTCCATGACGACGAGTGGCCCGGAAGAGAATTTCCCATGCATTTTTCCCATAGACGTTTCAAAAAGTATTTATTTAAAGACCTGTAAGCCAGAGGGGCACGGTGGCACAGTTGGTAGTGCTGTCGCCTCACAGCTAGAAGGTCCTGGGTTCGATTCCCGCTGTGGATGCTGTGGGCGCTGGGGTCGTGCTCTCTCCTCCGCGTCATCACAGTGACCATACCTGAGGCGGGGTTGGCGAAAGGGCCCCTCTGTGTGGAGTTTGCATGTTCTCCCTGTGTCCCTATAGGGCAGGGGTTCTCAACGTTTTTGGCCGGGGACCCCCGAAAATGCTTTGGTAACGTCTCGGGACCCCCTCCCCGCCCCGCCCCGTCCCGACCCCCAATATAAATTGACTGCTACAATAACCTTAATAATAGAGACAATACACCATAAATAAATACTGAAACCAGATATAATCATTAGGGAAGGTGTATGCATGTACTATGTGTACTATATGTAAACTCTTCATTCCCATTTTCCAGCCATTCAGTTGCATTAAAAAAAAATTGCATTTGAAAATTATTTGGGGACCCCCCAAAATAATTTGGTGACCCCCCGAGGGGTCGCGGGTTGAGAACCCCTGCTATAGGGTAAGTACCCTCACAAAAAACATGCAGTAATCCTGGTCTCTAAACTACCTCCCCCTGGCCAGCCAGGGCGCCTGATGGAGGGGAAAGGAACTGGTCAGAATAACGTGCTCCTTCCACGCGATATGTCCGGCCGGGGAATCTCCCCCCTGTCAGGTGAAAAGAAGCAGCTTGGACTCCTCATGCATAGAAGGAAGCAAGAGGTCAGTCCGCTGCCCCCCCCCCAGGTTGGCAGAGGAAGTGTAGCGCCCAGGATTACATTAGATAATTGACACTGGGGTGGAAAACAATTGGATGCAAAATCGTGGGATAAAAATTATATAAAAAAAATGCCTCAGACAAAGCCAACTCGGATGGTGACAAATCATGACAATAAACACAATTTTTTGGGCCGAACAAATAATTAGAAAGAAGAAAAACAACAAAAAAGGTGTACTGCCTTCCCTTTTTTTCTTCTTTCTAATTATTTGTTCGGTCCAATTTTTGTTTTGTTTATTGTCACGATTTGTCAGTAGCCGAGTTGGCTTTGTCCGAGGCTTTAAAGGTATTTAAATAAATACTTTCTGAATCGTCTATGGGGGAAAATGAATGGGAAATTCTCTTCCGGGACGCTCGTCGGGGGCGGGACTGCAACGCTCTATGGGCCTCATGGCTCGGCAAGGCTTACTCTTTACTTAACCGAGTCAAACAAAACGAAATGCCTCAACTCCTACATACCACGTGCTTGGCAGAGTGGCAGGGGTGGCAGACTGGCAGTGTCCCTATAGTTCAAATCATTATTTTGGGGGATTCAAATATGATTATATCATGGGACACAGCTTGAAAAGGTTGAGAACCACAGTCTGCTGTGCAGGGGCTCTTCTCAAAACATCTTGTCAATTTGGCAGATAGATACACATGTCTCTCTCTCTCTATAGGTCATCCTCAGACGAGCCCCCGGAGCCCTCCATCGTCGCTTCCAGTCATCCCTGTTCTCCATATACATCTGGCCAGCTCGTTGGTGCTTTGCCAATCCTGCGTCTTTCTTGAGTAGGCAAAATTTGTTTTGTTCTCATGATTGAGTGTGTAAGAGCCATTATGACCTAATGTTTTGCTGATTGACAGTGTCACTGCAGCTTGGTCAGTGTCTGGGCCAGCCCAGGTATTTAACCAGGCTGCTAATCAGGCACAGGTGTTGCCAGTGGCAGACGGCAGAGGCTAACAGTTTACTACTGTGTTCAGGAGGGCTGGTCGCCTGTGTTTGTTACTGCTTCTTTCTTATTATTTTATCTGTATGTTGTATAGGAAAATGACTGCAGAAAATAAAGCAAAGTTAAACTCAACAGACATGTTTTGGAGATCAGTTTGTACTGGCACACGTAAGAACTTCCACCTGGCCGAGGGCCATTAAGTATAAGACTTTAGGCACTACTGAGTGCCTATAAGTCAACTAGAATCTAGATTAGACTTAGACAGAAAGTGATTTCTTTATTTCTTCTTTCCTGAAAAGTGAAAACCTTAAAAATATGCCCAAGGCAAATGCTATATGAGGCTAACGATACTTCTGTCATCATGGTGTTTTGCAGGCCAGTGTCTGTCTTTAAGAGAAACATTTTTATGTTGCTGAAGTTTTGAGAGAGAGAGAGAGAGAGAGAGAGAGGGGGGTCCTCACTTAAGCTCCGCTGGTGTTGCAATGAGTTAATTGTGATCATTGTATTATTATTATTGCATTTATTAGCATTATTTATTTCAAATGTTTATGAAGTGCTTGGCAGGAAAAACAAGCGTATGTTGCAACCACATATAAAAATTAGGGAGTGGTATTAACATTAACATTAATTGCTCCATAACCACTTTGTGGTGAATGACGCAGCATATCTGTACTTTGGCCTTTGCTCGACTGTGTGAATGAATGCATGCTGCTGGCCTTACGTTTGGCCAAATACTTGTGTGCTTGTCTATATTGAATAAGGCCCATCTTCACACATGGACAGATCCGGGGCCAGTCGTATTGTCAACGGGGTTTTTGCCTTTCGCTGTTCCGTGTTCCTCTGGTCTCTGCCCGGCTCTCTCTGGTTTAGTTCTTGGTCTATGCAGTGTCGAGAGGCCCCGGCCACCACATCCAAGCTTGGCGGCAACAGCGAAAGCTGCCAAACGGTTCCTTTTTTTAGGGACAGCAGTCACCAAATTACAGCCACGGGAGCAGTTAACTCCACCCGAAACAGTCCCCGCATACTGGACCCGCCTAGCATTAACAGTAACAGTCAGGGATGGAGCAGTGGTGTGGGTTATGTGTATACATATGTGTGTGTATTGGTGTGTCTGCAGTGTATGCGTACTTGATTTCTTTTTTTTATTATTAAGGAAGTGAGAATTTTGGAAAATGAGCCAAGAAAGAGAAGATTTGAGAAGGTGTTAATGAACTGTGCTGAGGCTGCGACAAGAGAGTCCATTGCAGCAGTTTGGGCATCGACTTGTCCGACGAGTGCTTTGTAGACAGTACTTCCATGCATAACAAAGTAATATAATGCTTTATTATTACAGTTACTTCAGAATTGCTGTTATTTAGGGAAGTGGTGTTCAACCTTTTTCATATCAAGGTCCATTATTTATTTGGCATTTGATCTGCAGAGTAGACCACCATTTGATGAGATTTAGCCTCTCAGACCCAAAACTTTTCATATTTTGTTATCATTTGATAAGATTTTGTCCACAATCCATGATGTATTGATGTGGTAACGTAGGAGAGATAACAGGCAAACAATGATCAAAATGATAATTTTGTTCTATAAGGGTCCATTTTGTTACCAACTCTCCATCATTTACCTGGGGACCACCTGGAACCCTATCAAGAACCACTGATTCAGGGTGTCCGGAGCGGGTGGCGCAGCGGGTAGCCTGGGAGGCATACCAAACAACTGAAACAGTGCCAGCAAGCGCGGTCAGGACCTGGACGAATTTGTGACGTCTCGATTGGGGCCAGATCTGGCCCAGAATATCACCTGATTTCAACCAACATACATTCTGCCCACTAAGATAGTCCGATCGAGGCCAGATCAACTTAAGTCATATCATAACTAGTCAGATCTGGCCTAGAAAAAGCTATATTATTTCAACTGGTGAAGACGTCCTAGAATTGACGTAAAGATCATCCCCTATGGGCTGTGATCTGGCCTAGTCCCGAACGTCACCGAAGTCTCCGGAGGACGTAATCATAATGTCATCATGACGTCATTTGGCTTGCTGGGGTGGTTCGCGGGCGGCTCATGGCCGTGGGCCGTATCGCTTCGCCCCGATGCGGCCCACGTGCCAGGGAGTGGGGCACACAGCCCTGGGTTCGCTGCCCTGTGCCCCCGCCGGACGCACATGCCCCGCGGCCGTGCGTCGCAGTGTTGATTTCGTCGACTAATTATATGACGGAAAATGTTCGTCAACTACCCTTTTTCACTGACAAACTAAATGAAAACTACATGAAAACTAAGCTATGATGACTAAAAGTAAGACTAAATATATTGACAATTTCGTCAACAAATAAAAACTAGACTAAAATGTTTGCAAGGGACTAGTGTACAAAAGATCCAGTATAAGTAAGACACAAGTCATTTTACACTCTGTTGCATGCTGCAAATAGCAGATCTACAAGCTCACGATTTGTGTAAAATCACAAATCAGCCATTACGACGGCATTAAGGCCCACCAAAATACATTTTAGTCGACTAAACTCTTATGATATTTAGTCGACTAAAACTAGACTAGCACTAAAACATTCCAGGTGACTAAAATATGACTAAAACTAAATGAAGTTTCATTCCAAAGACCATGACTAAACTAAAAGTGGAATTTGCTGCCAAAAACAACACTTGTGCTTCGCGAGTCTCGCGACCGGCTCTGGGTCCCCCCAAGCAGATGAGGCAGATTTTACTTTGAAAAGCCCCGCCTTCCATTTCCCCCCATAACCGGGAGGTGAAATCCATTCCATTACTACAGTACCTCGCGCCAATAGGGCTGATCTCTCTTTAGAAGTGTTAATATTCTAAACGAGATGCATGATGAAGTCAGACATTAGGGAGAGAGAACCAGGAAGTGAATGACGCAGTAAAACAGCTCCAGGACAGACGAGCAAGGCATTGCCTAGCAACGGCCGCTGTCAAAAAATGGATTTCAGCGATCCCGTTTTATATCATTAAAAAGGACCTAAAGACGTGTATACACGTTTGAGGCACCCCACGGTTTTATTTGAGCCGACGTGTGGACACGTCTTTAGCATCATAAGTGTTAAGTACATTTTGATACCAATACTTTTTACTTAAGTACATTTTGAATACGGAATAACAACAACAATCTACATTGCAAAATTGATTTTGACATTTTCTTCAGTAAAAAAAAAAGAAGTGAGTAGGCCACTTTTTCCACCACTGCACAATGCCAGTCACGATTCGACTTAATCTCTTCAACCTCGCATTGACCCCATTGTCGTCAAGCGCTGCTGCGCTCAGTTCCAGGGCCATGTGACGTTAATCAACTGTGAGTGTTGTCGACGTGGCTGCTGCCAATATAACCCATGCCAGCCGCTTGTGGTGGTGCCCAGCTGGCAGCATGATGGAAGCCCTCGACGCCAACCTTGCCCCTCTGCTGCTCATTCAACCGATGCCAATGCAAATCACTGTCCACCGGGCAGACGGGTTAATGAAAGAACAATCAAGCAGGGTCATCAGTATGTCCGTACATGGACCAAATGTGTCCGTGGCACAGACTTAGGGCGCCATTTTTGCCACTGGCTTACCAATTATCCCTAAACTGCTTTGCCTTTTTGTCTCCACCAGGCCGAATTAAGGCATGGGGAGAGAGTATGTTTTGTTTTGACTATTTTGAAAAATATATTACAATTGTTCAACTAGACACAACACGTTGTGAGCCTGTAGATTGGCTAGGCTATTTGAACTATTCAAAAATGTTTTTCAAAATAGTAAAAAAAGGAAAATAAGTTTGGGGATAAGGGGTTTAGCACTGACGAAAATAGGGCCCTTAGGGCTCTATTTTCGTCACTGCCTTAGGGGCAAATATAAGATCACCACTGTCTGCAAAACGGGTTACAACATAAATAAAATACGGTACTTTTGTGTTTAGCCAGGCCTCATGAACGGATAGATGGACAGATCAGATAGTTAGTTGGATTTGTAGATGGATGAATGAATGGATATAGATACAGTGGTCACATTGAGACTTTGAGCGTTCTACAGCTCTGTGATGTTAACATGTTTATGTGGCTTGTGCAAGGCTGGTGCTGCTGCAGCCACTTGTTGAGATTCATGGGCATATTTCGTGCGTGCGTGTGTGCGTGCGTGCGTGCGTGCGTGCGTGCGTGCGTGCGTGCGTGCGTGCGTGCGTGCGTGCGTGCGTGCGTGTGCTTGCATGAGCGGCCGAAACACAATACAATAGAACAGAGCTCCACTGTCCTCCCATGAAAAATAAATCTACATCCACAGGCAATCTCAGGGACGTGAGTACAGTAGACAGCAGACTGTGAACTCAGAGGGCATACAGAATTGACCCGTGACAGGTCAATTCCGTACACTTTCAGAGTAAAATTAGCACTGAGGATTTTTGCCGTGCATGTGTACATACTGTATACTGTAACTGATTAAAATATCAAAAGCCCAGAAGAACAGTATAGATTCATATAACCAAATCTCCACAGATGAGAAAAGTTAATCCCCGTATGACTCCTCAAAGCCCCAGGGTTTAACTCTCATTCGGAATAAAAGCTCTCCCCTCTCGCGTGCTCGTTGGCATGGCGGGGGCAGCAGTAACCACAAGCATATGGCAACTCCCAACAAACAGCCAAGCGGTGCTACAGAGGTGACAGTGACTTAACTCATTTATCGCCAATTGCGCCTTTTGACGCCTATTTTCATTATGTACCTCCCCGCCGATGATGCCTTACCACGCCTTTTTTAATCAATTGATTATGGTGATCAACTGTGTCCTGTATGCGCTCATAACACTCTGGTTCTGGTGCGAAGAAATCCGCTGGCTTATGCTGTTTGTGGGGATGCAGCTTTTTGAACGCTAATATCTCGGATTCTTTTTTTTTGGGTCAAAACAAGCTTGATTTGCGGCTGATTTCTCTAAACGATAGTATATCGCTTACAAAAAGTATATTTTCGGTGGATTAAATGACAATCGCGGGACATGTCACATAGTGGATTTTTACTTCCTGTTTCTCGGTTTTCCGGCCAAATCGGCTTTCAAACAAAATGGTGCTCGTTGAAAATGCACTTGTGGTGGCGAGATCCCTCCACCAGATGGCGCTGTGGCACCGAATGACTTAATTTATCCAGGGCCAAAAATATCCGATCTACAAGCTGACGACGTGTCGCGCCCCGGCGCATTGCAAACTTGTAGATTGGCTATTTTCCCCCCCAAATATAACCTCTCGCTTCGGCTGTGGTCTGCATGGGCCCTGACCAAACAATCTCTGCTGCAACCATGCTCAGGATCTCAAGGAAAACAAAGGTTATTGTTAGAGACACGGCGAGGACACATGTGGTGAAGGATATGTTCTGTCTTCTTCACAAAGCTTCACAAAAGGCAGAGGTCGCCTTTGTGGTGAACCCCGGCCACATCCAACACAGCTGAGGCAGAAGGTTGACGTATAAACACCAGTTGATGGATGGTCCGTAGAGGAAATGTAAAGATGATCTCTGTCTGGGAGTGTGGGAACTTTAAACAACCGTATATATACACCAGTCAGCCGGGCACATATAGGCCAAGTCATTTTGGTAGCTTCATATACATGCCAGGTTCTCTTATTATCAGCCAGCATCCTTCTCTCTCTCTCTCTCTCTCTCTCTCTCTCTCTCTCTCTCTCTCTCAAGGAGAGGTGGCAAGGAATAAGTTACCATCCGAGTCTCTCTCGCGTGACTTAACTTCTCACCCTATCTCTAAGAGAGATGTCAGCCACTCGTCGGAGAAAACTAATTTCGACCTTATTCTTTCGGCCATGACCCATACTTCATGACCATGGGTGAGAGTATAGGAACGAAGATTGCTTGGTAGACAGAGAGCTCTGCCTTGCCGCTCCGATTTCCAGGCTGATCATCTCCTTCTCTGTCCTCCCCTCACTCGTGAACAAGACCCCGAGATACTTAACTCTTAGCCTGCCGCCATTAATTAATCCCTCGATTGCGTATTGCCATGGTTTAATCACGCGTGACACTTACTTTGAAGAGCCAAATATCCGTATCGCATTTTACTATGAAACCATTCCGTGTGTGTTGACGAAGCTGTGTGCTCGTTCTCTCGGTCGGTGGTGGAAAAAGTGGACCGCGAGTATCACAGCGCCTGCTACAGGCCGTTGAAAACGCTTGTCTGGGACAAAGCGTCCTCTGCAATGTCGCTTCTGTGAGATAAAGCCGTCTGAAACCAGAGCCGGCAATGTAAGTGGATGCGCGCGCATTTTCAAAATGGCCGCGCCCATTGTGTCAGAAGCATAACAAAGCTAACTGACGGTAGATTTCGATACGATCGTATTAAAACATGCATTAATGAATACATCGCTGTTAAAACGGCTTTTCCGTTTGTGGCAGGCTACAAGATTCTACGT